>NC_048587.1:8494202-8619202 GCF_013265735.2 Oncorhynchus mykiss | reverse complement strand
GAGGATACCCAGTCTAAGATACCAGAGAGAAAGCAACACAGAGGCAGAGGCACTGTGGCTAGTAAAACTCCCTAGAGGATACCCAGTCTAAGATACCAGAGAGAAAGTAATGCAGAGGCACTGTGGCTAGTAAAACTCCCTAGAGGATACCCAGTCTAAGATACCAGAGAGAAAGTAATGCAGAGGCAGAGGCACTGTGGCTAGTAAAACTCCCTAGAGGATACCCAGTCTAAGATACCAGAGAGAAAGTAATGCAGAGGCACTGTGGCTAGTAAAACTCCCTAGAGGATACCCAGTCTAAGATACCAGAGAGAAAGTAATGCAGAGGCACTGTGGCTAGTAAAACTCCCTAGAGGATACCCAGTCTAAGATACCAGAGAGAAAGTAACGCAGAGGCAGAGGCACTGTGGCTAGTAAAACTCCCTAGAGGATACCCAGTCTAAGATACCAGAGAGAAAGCAACGCAGAGGCACTGTGGCTAGTAAAACTCCCTAGAGGATACCCAGTCTAAGATACCAGAGAGAAAGTAACGCAGAGGCAGAGGCACTGTGGCTAGTAAAACTCCCTAGAGGATACCCAGTCTAAGATACCAGAGAGAAAGCAAGGCAGAGGCAGAAGCACTGTGGCTAGTAAAACTCCCTAGAGGATACCCAGTCTAAGATACCAGAGAGAAAGCAATGCAGAGGCACTGTGGCTAGTAAAACTCCCTAGAGGATACCCAGTCTAAGATACCAGAGAGAAAGCAACGCAGAGGCACTGTGGCTAGTAAAACTCCCTAGAGGATACCCAGTCTAAGATACCAGAGAGAAAGTAATGCAGAAGTACTGTGGCTAGTAAAACTCCCTAGAGGATACCCAGTCTAAGATACCAGAGAGAAAGCAACGCAGAGGCACTGTGGCTAGTAAAACTCCCTAGAGGATACCCAGTCTAAGATACCAGAGAGAAAGTAATGCAGAGGCACTGTGGCTAGTAAAACTCCCTAGAGGATACCCAGTCTAAGATACCAGAGAGAAAGTAACGCAGAGGCAGAAGCACTGTGGCTAGTAAAACTCCCTAGAGGATACCCAGTCTAAGATACCAGAGAGAAAGCAAGGCAGAGGCAGAGGCACTGTGGCTAGTAAAACTCCCTAGAGGATACCCAGTCTAAGATACCAGAGAGAAAGCAATGCAGAGGTAGAAGCACTGTGGCTAGTAAAACTCTCTAGAGGATACCCAGTCAAAGACCAGAGAGAAAGCAACGCAGAGGCACTGTGGCTAGTAAAACTCCCTAGAGGATACCCAGTCTAAGATACCAGAGAGAGAGTAATGCAGAGGCAGAGGCACTGTGGCTAGTAAAACTCCCTAGAGGATACCCAGTCTAAGATACCAGAGAGAAAGCAACACAGAGGCACTGTGGCTAGTAAAACTCCCTAGAGGATACCCAGTCTAAGATACCAGAGAGAAAGCAACACAGAGGCACTGTGGCTAGTAAAACTCCCTAGAGGATACCCAGTCTAAGATACCAGAGAGAAAGCAAGGCAGAGGTAGAAGCACTGTGGCTAGTAAAACTCCCTAGAGGATACCCAGTCTAAGATACCAGAGAGAAAGTAACGCAGAGGCACTGTGGCTAGTAAAACTCCCTAGAGGATACCCAGTCTAAGATACCAGAGAGAAAGCAACACAGAGGCAGAGGCACTGTGGCTAGTAAAACTCCCTAGAGGATACCCAGTCTAAGATACCAGAGAGAAAGCAACACAGAGGCAGAAGCACTGTGGCTAGTAAAACTCCCTAGAGAAAGAAATCAAAATGAACACATCCTTTAGTCCTGACTGAGTGAAGATAAACTAAATAAATGACAAGAGAAAGTTTGCATTGTATCTCTTCTGCCACCCCAAACCCCAAACTAAAAGGCATAGTGTTCCATTTGGGAAGCAGGCTGTGTCCTACCATCTGGGTGTTCGTAAGGTAGCCAGGTGTGCTTGGTGTTCTTGTGATATTTGTTGCTCCTCTGGACACACTGTTGAGCGCGGAAGTCCTCGTAGGGTCCGACACACTCCTCCATGTTACACATCTGGTAATCGAAGGTGGACCCGGGGCAATCCCGACCGCCGTACGCAGGCCTGGAGACATGGGGGCGACAACACGGAAACAATAAACAAACAACCCAGTAATCAACACCTAGTGTGTATCCCAAATAGCACCCTATTCCCTATGGACCCAGGTCAAAAGTAGTGCAGTGAATAGAATGCAATTTGGGATACATCCCAGGAGGGCCTGTCGTTCAGGTTCAGTGATTAGTTTAATTTAACTGTAATGTGGATCAGGGTAGAACTGGGCCTGTCGTTCAGGTTCAGTGATCAGATCCATTTAACTGTAATGTGGATCAGGGTAGAACTGGGCCTGTCGTCCAGGTTCAGTGATCAGATCCATTTAACTGTAATGTGGATCAGGGTAGAACTGGACCTGTCGTTCAGGTTCAGTGATTAGTTTAATTTAACTGTAATGTGGATCAGGGTAGAACTGGGCCTGTCGTTCAGGTTCAGTGATTAGTTTAATTTAACTGTAATGTGGATCAGGGTAGAACTGGGCCTGTCGTCCAGGTTCAGTGATCAGATCCATTTAACTGTAATGTGGATCAGGGTAGAACTGGGCCTGTCGTTCAGGTTCAGTGATCAGATCCATTTAACTGTAATGTGGATCAGGGTAGAACTGGACCTGTCGTTCAGGTTCAGTGATTAGTTTAATTTAACTGTAATGTGGATCAGGGTAGAACTGGGCCTGTCGTTCAGGTTCAGTGATTAGTTTAATTTAACTGTAATGTGGATCAGGGTAGAACTGGGCCTGTCGTCCAGGTTCAGTGATCAGATCCATTTAACTGTAATGTGGATCAGGGTAGAACTGGACCTGTCGTTCAGGTTCAGTGATTAGTTCCATTTAACTGTAATGTGGATCAGGGTAGAACTGGGCCTGTCGTTCAGGTTCAGTGATTAGTTTAATTTAACTGCAATGTGGATCAGGGTCGAACTGGGCCTGTCGTCCAGGTTCAGTGATTAGTTCCATTTAACTGTAATGTGGATCAGGGTAGAACTGGGCCTGTCGTCCAGGTTCAGTGATTAGTTCCATTTAACTGTAATGTGGATCAGGGTAGAACTGGGCCTGTCGTCCAGGTTCAGTGATTAGTTCCATTTAACTGTAATGTGGATCAGGGTAGAACTGGGCCTGTCGTCCAGGTTCAGTGATTAGTTCCATTTAACTGTAATGTGGATCAGGGTAGAACTGGGCCTGTCGTTCAGGTTCAGTGATTAGTTTAATTTAACTGTAATGTGGATCAGGGTAGAACTGGGCCTGTCGTTCAGGTTCAGTGATCAGATCCATTTAACTGTAATGTGGATCAGGGTAGAACTGGGCCTGTCGTTCAGGTTCAGTGATCAGATCCATTTAACTGTAATGTGGATCAGGGTAGAACTGGGCCTGTCGTTCAGGTTCAGTGATTAGATCCATTTATCTGTAATGTGGATCAGGGTAGAACTGGGCCTGTCGTTCAGGTTCAGTGGTTAGTTCCATTTAACTGTAATGTGGATCAGGGTAGAACTGGGCCTGTCATTCAGGTTCAGTGATTAGTTCCATTTAACTAGATCTGAGATCTGAGTCTCTAGTCAGGGTCATGATGTAGTACACAGGGTTCATTATTATTTAGAGGACACGTACTCACATACAGTATACGCATAAAGTCACACGCACGCACGGACGCACGCACGCACGCACACACACACACACACACAGTGTTAAAACGTAAAGAAACACATGATCCCCCTCGGCTTTCCTTCAGCCATCCTCTGACACGTCTCTGACTAAACAGACCAAGTATCTGTCAACTACATGTCACATTATGTGTATGAATCATATAGCCTGTAGGTAGAAGTCCTAACAGGATGTAGGTAGAAGTCCTAACAGGATGTAGGTAGAAGTCCTAACAGGATGTAGGTAGAAGTCCTAACATGATGTAGGTAGAAGTTCTAACAGGTTGTAGGTAAAAGTCCTAACAGGATGTAGGTAGAAGTCCTAACAGGATGTAGGTAGAAGTCCTAACAGGATGTAGGTAGAAGTCCTAACAGGATGTAGGTAGAAGTCCTAACAGGATGCAGAGGATAACGTCAGTGAGGAGACCTAAGAACCCACCTCGGAGCCAGATTAATACATCTCTACCCACATTACCCACAATGCCCTCCCCACCTGTTCCCCTGTGACAGACACTCACACAGGGTTGTTACAAGTTCTACTCCGGGAGCGTACTCCACCTCCACAGGTTCTGGAGCAGGACCCAAACTTAGTCCAGGACCCCCAGTTACCGTCATGGCCCTGAGGCTGGTTAGAGGAGCGCCAGATACAGTGGCCCTTGAAGCACCACTAAACAGACAGGACACAGGAGAGTCAACAGGACATACAGTACATAGACTATCTGTCCATTTATCAGCCCTGTTCTCATTAAAACCATGGCTAGAATGGAGCCCTGACCATGTCAATGGTTTATAACAACTCTATAGAGCGATGGCGGCTAAAGGAACATGGATAGAACACTGTTATGACCACCGTGACTCCATTAATCAGGACTAGCCAATGAAATGCTAACTTCACGCTAATTACATGCTTAGTAAGTACATTCAAACTGTTCCTTCTGTTCATCCATTTGAACTATTGTGTATTTTAAAAAAAACAACGTTTTCAATATATTTTTTTCAGAAAGGAGACAGTGGAGTCAACAGTGCATACATGTATACAATATCTTTTTATCCATTCGTTGGCTCCGTTAGCATTACAACCATGGCTAGAATGAGCCCTGAACATCTCCTGGGTCAGAGTTCACAACAACTGTTAGGCTTCGAGCAATCCTGGCTAAAGGAACATGGGATAGAACATGAGAGTGAACACTATTTGTCCGTGAAGTATAAATAGCTGATTAAATGCTCTTTAAATGTATGGGTTAGGTGCCACCTGTGTTACACAGCCATTGCAGTTGGACATCAGTACATGTGGGACATAGAACAAATATAAGCACCCACCAAAAATTATTGTAACATTCAAACGGGCCGATATGTTATTTCTAATATTAATTTAGTAAAATTTCTTCAAGTAATTGTGTACTTTTTGGAGAACTGTTTCTAAAGATGAAGTATGGCACTGTATATTATTAGGTGTATCTATTGTCATCAGAAATCCATGGTTTGTTTTTGAACCGTTTCCCACCTTCGACGGTGCACACTCCGTCCCATCCACCGGAGGACCCTTCTTGGTCTTACAGAAGTACTGGTTGTCAGGGTGACTACACCACAGCTGCTTGCAGGGATCGTAGGTCCGGAACTATAGGGGGGAGAGAGAGAGAGAGAGAGAGAGAGATAGAGACAGAGCGAGAGAGAGAGAGAGAGACAGAGAGAGACAGAGACAGAGAGAGACAGAGAGACAGAGACAGAGACAGAGAGACAGAGAGAGAGAGAGAGAGAGAGAGAGAGAGAGAGACAGAGAGAGACAGAGAGAGACAGAGAGAGACAGAGACAGAGAGAGACAGAGAGAGAGAAAGAGACAGAGACAGAGACAGAGAGAGAGAGAGAGAGAGAGAGAGAGAGAGAGACAAAGAGAGAGCGAGAGAGAGAGAGAGAGAGATAGAGAGAGAGACAAAGAGAGAGACAAAGAGAGAGACAAAGAGAGAGACAAAGAGAGAGAGAGTAGGGAAGAGGATGTCAGAGAGAAGAGGAGAGAGTAGGGAAAAGGAGATCAGAGAGAAGAGGAGAGAGAACGGAAGAGGTGGTCAGAGAGAGAGATGAGAGGTAGTTAGTGCATTTCCGTGGCCAGTCTACGGGTCATCTAGTCTCTTCCCAGAAGTCATGGCCCCTCTGCAATCTCAAACAGGGAAAAAGCTGCCCACTATCTAAGCATATGGACCAGGGGGATAATAAGGAGAACGCAGGACCCTGCTCCATCTAAGACTAACCTGTGTAATATTTGAATCCCATCCTCAGAAGATCAAAGTCCTGAGTGGTACTGAGTGCCCCATGCAGTCCTAAATATGCGTCCCAAATGGCAAGATATTCCCTGATGGGCCCTGGTAAAAAAGCAGTGCACTATATACGGAATAGGGTGCCATTCGGGACACACATTGACAGGCTGCCCCGTCACCAACGGTCACAATTGTTATTCTCAGATCTCAGGGGTCTAGCTAGCTGCTGGAGGGGACTTACAGCGGTGCACATCTTGTAGCCCACGCCGAAATCAAAACGACACTGCTCGTCCATGGAGTAGTTAATCCCAGGTAGCTCAGGAAGCTTGGGCCACTTGTGTTCAAAAGGGTTGTCCAGGAGACAGTCATAAGAGCTGGAGGGATAAGACACATCAGAACAGAGACAGTCATAAGAGATGGAGGGATAAGACACATCAGAACAGAGACAGTCATAAGAGATGGAGGGGGATAAAACACATCAGAACAGAGACAGTCATAAGAGATGGAGGGAGATAAGACACATCAGAACAGAGACAGTCATAAGAGCTGGAGGGAGATAAGACACATCAGAACAGAGACAGTCATAAGAGCTGGAGGGAGATAAAACACATCAGAACAGAGACAGTCATAAGAGCTGGAGGGAGATAAGACACATCAGAACAGAGACAGTCATAAGAGCTGGAGGGGGATAAGACACATCAGAACAGAGACAGTCATAGGAGATGGAGGGAGATAAGACACATCAGAACAGAGACAGTCATAAGAGCTGGAGGGAGATAAGACACATCAGAACAGAGACAGTCATAAGAGCTGGAGGGAGATAAGACACATCAGAACAGAGACAGTCATAAGAGCTGGAGGGAGATAAGACACATCAGAACAGAGACAGTCATAAGAGCTGGAGGGAGATAAGACACATCAGAACAGAGACAGTCATAGGAGATGGAGGAATAAGACACATCAGAACAGAGACAGTCATAAGAGCTGGAGGGAGATAAGACACATCAGAACAGAGACAGTCATAAGAGCTGGAGGGAGATAAGACACATCAGAACAGAGACAGTCATAGGAGATGGAGGGATAAGACACATCAGAACAGAGACAGTCATAAGAGCTGGAGGGGGATAAAACACATCAGAACAGAGACAGTCATAAGAGCTGGAGGGAGATAAGACACATCAGAACAGAGACAGTCATAAGAGCTGGAGGAATAAGACACATCAGAACAGAGACAGTCATAAGAGCTGGAGGGAGATAAGACACATCAGAACAGAGACAGTCATAAGAGCTGGAGGGAGATAAGACACATCAGAACAGAGACAGTCATAGGAGATGGAGGAATAAGACACATCAGAACAGAGACAGTCATAGGAGATGGAGGAATAAGACACATCAGAACAGAGACAGTCATAAGAGCTGGAGGGGGATAAAACACATCAGAACAGAGACAGTCATAGGAGCTGGAGGGAGATAAGACACATCAGAACAGAGACAGTCATAAGAGCTGGAGGGAGATAAGACACATCAGAACAGAGACAGTCATAAGAGCTGGAGGGAGATAAGACACATCAGAACAGAGACAGTCATTAGAGATGGAGGGAGATAAGACACATCAGAACAGAGACAGTCATAGGAGATGGAGGGAGATAAGACACATCAGAACAGAGACAGTCATAAGAGCTGGAGGAATAAGACACATCAGAACAGAGACAGTCATAAGAGCTGGAGGGAGATAAGACACATCAGAACAGAGACAGTCATAAGAGCTGGAGGGAGATAAGACACATCAGAACAGAGACAGTCATTAGAGATGGAGGGAGATAAGACACATCAGAACAGAGACAGTCATAAGAACACATCAGAACAGAGACAGTCATAAGAGCTGATCAAATTGATCAGAAATACAGTGTAGACATTGTTAATGTTGTAAATCACTATTGTAGCTGGAAACGGACAATTTTTTTAATGGAATATCTACATAGGCGTACAGAGGCCCATCATCAGCAACCATCACTCCTGTGTTCCAATGGCATGCTGTGTTAGCTCATACAAGTCTAGTTGATCATTAGAAAACCCTTTTGCAATTATGTTAGCACAGCTGGAAACTGTAGTGCTAATTAAAGAAGCAATAAAACTGGTCTTCTTTGGACTAGTTGAGTATCTGGAGCATCAGCATTTGTGGGTTCGATTACAGGCTGAAAATGGCCAGAAACAAATAACTTTCTTCTGAAACTCGTCAGTCTATTCTTGTTCTGAGAAATGAAGGCTATTCCATGCGAGAAATTGCCAAGAAACTGAAGATCTCGTACAATGCTGTGTACTACTCCCTTCACAGAACAGCACAAACGGGCTCTAACCAGAATAGAAAGAGGAGTGGGAGGCCCCGGTGCACACATGAGCAAGAGGACAAGTACATTAGAGTGTCTGGTTGGAGAAACAGACACCTCACAAGTCCTCAGCTGGCAGCTTCATTAAATAGTACCCGCAAAACACCAGTCTCAACGTCAACAGTGAAGAGGCGACTCCAGAGGCGACTCCGGGATGCTGGCCTTCTAGGCAGAACACCAGTCTCAACGTCAACAGTGAAGAGGCGACTCCAGAGGCGACTCCGGGATGCTGGCCTTCTAGGCAGAGTTGCAAAGAAAAAGCCATATCTCGACCAATAAAAGGAAAAGATTAAGACACAGACACTGGACAGAGGAACTAGTAGGCCAGCATCCCGGAGTTTCCTCTTCACTGTTGACGTGATATAGGTCAGTGATACATGTCAGTGATAGGTCAGTGATACATGTCTGTGATATAGGTCAGTGATATAGGTCAGTGATATAGGTCAGTGATCTAGGTCAGTGATACATGTCAGTGATAGGTCAGTGATAGGTCAGTGATACATGTCAGTGATAGGTCAGTGATATAGGTCAGTGATATATGTCAGTGATATAGGTCAGTGATACATGTCAGTGATAGGTCAGTGATAGGTCAGTGATATAGGTCAGTGATACATGTCAGTGATAGGTCAGTGATAGGTCAGTGATAGGTCAGTGGTATAGGTCAGTGATATAGGTCAGTGATATATGTCTGTGATACATGTCAGTGATATAGGTCAGTAATATAGGCCAGTGATATAGGTCAGTGATACATGTCAGTGATAGGTCCGTGATATATGTCTGTGATAGGTCAGTGATACATGTCTGTGATAGGTCAGTGATATATGTCTGTGATAGGTCAGTGATACATGTCTGTGATAGGTCAGTGATATATGTCTGTGATAGGTCAGTGATACATGTCTGTGATAGGTCAGTGATACATGTCTGTGATAGGTCAGTGATATATGTCTGTGATAGGTCAGTGATACATGTCTGTGATAGGTCAGTGATATTTGTCTGTGCTACATGTCTGTGATAGGTCAGCGATACATGTCTGTGATAGGTCAGTGATACATGTCTGTGATAGGTCAGTGATACATGTCTGTGACAGGTCAGTGATATATGTCTGTGATAGGTCAGTGATACATGTCAGTGATATAGGTCAGTGATATATGTCTGTGATAGGTCAGTGATACATGTCAGTGATAGGTCAGTGATATATGTCTGTGATAGGTCAGTGATACATGTCTGTGATAGGTCAGTGATACATGTCAGTGATATATGTCAGTGATATGTCAGTGATATAGGTCAGTGATAAAGGTCAGTGATAGCTCAGTGATATATGTCAGTGAAAGGTCAGTGATAGGTCAGTGGTATATGTCAGTTATAGGTCAGTGATATAGGTCAGTGATACATGTCAGTGATGTCAGTGTTATGTCAGTGACCAGGATTCCTGGAAAAGCTGTGAACTCTGGGAAAGTTGTCAGAACCCTAGTCAGTGGTACGGCGAAGGCTGCACCTACTGGATGTATCGGTTCAGTTCCTGTTTACTGCAGCGTGACCAGTGGTAGCGATGGAAGGCCGCTTGGACCAGCGGTGCCATGATGCTCCCCATGCTGGTCTCGTCAGAACAACGATTCCCCTGTCCGTCATGTTCCATACCTAACCTGTTGAAATGGTACCTGAGTTATTGATGAGCAAAACACAGTATTACGCTCAAACACAAAGCCAGTCTCAAATGACTCTCTGTTCCCTAAATAGGGCACTACTGTTGACTCTCTGTTCCCTATATAGGGCATTACTGTTGACTCTCTGTTCCCTATATAGGGCACCACTGTTGACTCTCTATTCCCTATATAGGGCACTACTGTTGACTCTCTGTTCCCTATATAGGGCACCACTGTTGACTCTCTATTCCCTATATAGGGCACTACTGTTGACTCTATTTCCTATATAGGGCACTACTGTTGACTCTATTTCCTATATAGGGCACTACTGTTGACTCTATTTCCTATATAGGGCACTACTGTTGACTCTCTGTTCCCTATAGAGGGCACTACTGTTGACTCTCTGTTGACACGCAGCTCTTTGCTTGTATTCCTTTTAGTTTCTTCAAGCTATGGGGCTCATAGGTCCCGTAAGACTCTGGTCAACAGTAGTGAACAACAGGGAGGAGGGCGCCACTTGGGTCAACAGTAGTGAACAACAGGGAGGAGGGCGCCACTTGGGTCAACAGTAGTGGACAACAGGGAAGAGGGTGCCACTGGGGACCCAGCCTGTGTGCTGCGGTGACTTACACATGTCCGGTCTCGTGCGCCACCACGAAGGCCGAGGAGAATCCGTCCTCGTGGTTCAGAGTGCAGCTCCTCAGAGGGTGGCACATGCCTGTCACCGGGGCGTAACCTAGGCAACACATATCACACACGGGCACTGATAACAAACCGCTAGGCAGAGATGAAGCGTTGTATGGCTGTTACATCACACCTGGGTTCAAATACTACTTGAAATCATTTGAAATACTTCAGCTGGGCTTGATTGAGCTTGCCTGGCGCTATGGAACCAATGGAATAGATGCACAAGCCCAAAACTCCGCCCACCTGGCACTCCAGGCAGACTAAACGTGGTGCTAGTATTAGAAGTATTAGAATTAAAAACAAATGTTACTTGAACCCAGGTCTGGGTACATATGTCTCTCTAAGGCTCTGATCAAACCACGGTTATGATGATGTGGTGGGGATGGATTAAGGTGAGACCAGGTCGGCCTGCTTTTAGATGTCTGTCTGTGTTTCGGGAGACGTCTTCAATACCAATTTATCTAGTAAATCATACATAAATCCTACATTAATATCTTGGTCAGTGGTCGACTTCATCTACACGGAAGCCAATTTTAAGAACACATTTCTAGTTGCAACGAAAAACCTGTCAAGATGCATATAAAGTATCTATTGCATTTTGCAATAGTTTTGTGTACATGTGAAATAGCACGTATATTCTCCTGACACTGGTAGGTAGGTAGGTACCTCTAGTTGTCAGAATTGCACATTTTTACAGGTAGTAGTTGTGTAAACAAAGCTACTGCGTAAACATTGCTGCTAACACAGGATGTTGGATTGACTTCAGCTCTAATTGTTTTTTGTGTGTTTTTTTTTTTTTTACATAAGAGAAAATGATGAATTATCCCAACAGAGCCAATACTATTATAATTATAGTGTCTGACATATACCTACTGCAATTAACAAAGAACTACCAATTGGACACAAATCAGAACAACGAATATGAAAATGAACACAGATTACTGTATATAAAGCATGTCGTCTTCATGTGTGGCTCAGTCCCAAATATGGCACCCTGTTCCCTATATAGTACACTCCTTTTGACCAGGGACCATAGTGCGCATCATAGGGAATAGTGTGCCATCTGGGACAGATGCACATGAAGAAGACTTGCTTTATAGTGTTCTATGAATAGAATTCTAATTCTAGAATGGCTGTGTTCCATTTCCATAGTAGTTGTTCTGATTTGTGTCCAGTGAGCAGTTTGTTGCTGATAGCAGTAAGTACGTGTCTCTGTTGTTAGCTGATACGTGCTGCTGCTGAACAGATGGGTAAAATAGCCTTTTAAAAATATACTGTGTCAATAATCAGGAAATGCCTAAAGGCAGGAAATGAGGCTGCGATAAAAAAATTGAAAAACTGTCAAACTTTGAGAAAGGCCTGAAGATTTTGTCTGTGTACTTGCTTGTGTCTAAATTCCTCCTCTATCTACTGAAATAGACAGTAAGCTTGAAAGCATTTTGTTAAACCCAGCTCAGACAGACCAACACAAGCTTGTTATTAAAACCAAACACAACCGGATAATATAACCCAACAATACAGTAATGACACATATTTAAACACAAAGCACAAAGGACACATGAATACAACTACTATACTATATACTATAAATAACTACTATACTATACATAAGTACTATACTATATACTATACATAAGTGCTATACTGTATACTGTGTATGAAACTACTATACACTATAAATAACTACTATACTATACACTAACTACTATACTATATATAACTTCTATACTATATAATATGTACTATACTATATATAAAACCACTATATACTATATATAACTACTATACTACATACTAACTACTATACACTATATATAACTACTATACTACACACTAACTACTATACACTATATATACCTACTATACTATATACTTACTATACTATATACTATATATAACTACTATACTATATACTTACTACTATACTATACATAACTACTATACTATACATACTATACTATACATAACTACTATACTACATACTAACTACTATACACTATATATAACTACTATAATATATACTTACTACTATACTATACAAAACTACTATACTGTACATAACTACTATACTATATACTTGCTACTATACCATATATAACTACTATACACTATATATAACTACTACACACTATATATAACTACTACACACTATATATAACTACTATACTATATATAACTACTATACTCGACCAAGAGATGTGCAGCGATCCAGATTAGCTGAGCGTTTTGTTTGGTTCAAATGGGGGTTTGTTGCTGAAACAAATGGTCCTGCTCTCTGACCATGTGAAGACCTTTGGCATGCAGGTAAAAAAGCAGAAAATGCAGACACAGACAGATATTGATGAGCGGGGCTGCTTCAGTTGGCCATGTCCCAAATGCCAATCTATTCCCTATATAGAGGACTACTTTTTTGGACTAGACCTCTATTGGTCCTGGTCCAAAGTAGTGAACTACATAGTGAATGGAGTACCACACGTGCTCTGTGGTGATTAGCTAGAACCCAGTTGCAATGATGTCCCTATAGCCAGATTTGAACCAGTTCTGGTTGTAATGGTGTTATTTCATCTAGCTCTGCCCGATGGCAAAGAACTACAAGGAACATGGTGGCATCCTATGGTTATGTAGTTATATCAAATGGTTATGTTATAATGGTTATGTAGTTATATCAGATGGTTATGTTATAATGGTTATGTAGTTATATCAGATGGTTATGTTATAATGGTTATGTAGTTATATCAGATGGTTATGTAGTTATATCAAATGGTTATGTTATAATGGTTAAGTAGTTATATCAGTTGGTCAGATGGTTATGTTATAATGGTTATGTAGTTATATCAGTTGGTCAGATGGTTATGTTATAATGGTTATGTAGTTATATCAGTTGGTCAGATGGTTATGTTATAATGGTTATGTAGTTATATCAGATGGTCAGATGGTTATGTTATAATGGTTATATAGTTATATCAGTTGGTCAGATTGTTATGTTATAATGGTTATGTAGTTATATCAGATGGTTATGTTATAATGGTTATGTAGTTATATCAGATGGTTATGTTGTAATGGTTATGTAGTTATATCAGATGGTTATGTTGTAATGGTTATGTAGTTATATCAGATGGTTATGTTATATATAGTTATATCAGTTGGTCAGATGGTTATGTTATAATGGTTATGTAGTTATATCAGATGGTTATGTTGTAATGGTTATGTAGTTATATCAGATGGTTATGTTATAATGGTTATGTAGTTATATCAAATGGTTATGTTATAATGGTTATGTAGTTATATCAGATGGTTATGTTGTAATGGTTATGCAGTTATATCAGATGGTTATGTTATAATGGTTATGTAGTTATATCAGATGGTTATGTTATAATGATTATATAGTTATATCAGATGGTTATGTAGTTATATCAGATGGTTATGTTATAATGGTTATGTAGTTATATCAGATGGTCAAATGGTTATGTTATAATGGTTATGTAGTTATATCAGATGGTTATGTTATAATAGTTATGTTATAATGGTTATGTAGTTATATCAGATGGTTATGTTATAATGATTATATAGTTATATCAGATGGTTATGTAGTTATATCAGATGGTTATGTTGTAATGGTTATGTAGTTATATCAGATGGTCAGATGGTTATTTTATAATGGTTATGTTACAATGGTTATGTAGTTATATCAGATGGTCAGATGGTTATTTTATAATGGTTATGTTACAATGGTTATGTAGTTATATCAGATGGTTATGTTATAATGGTTATGTAGTTAAATCAGATGGTTATGTTATAATGGTTATATAGTTATATCAGATGGTTATGTTATAATGGTTATGTAGTTATATCAAATGGTTATGTAGTTATATCAGATGGTTATGTTATAATGGTTATGTAGTTATATCAGATGGTCAGATGGTTATGTAGTTATATCAGATGGTTATGTTATAATGATTATGTAGTTATATCAGATGGTTATGTTATAATGGTTATGTAGTTATATCAGATGGTTATGTTATAATGGTTATGTAGTTATATCAGATGGTTATGTTATAATGGTTATGTAGTTATATCAGATGGTTATGTAGTTATATCAGATGGTTATGTAGTTATATCAGATGGTTATGCAGTTATATCATATGGTTATGTTATAATGGTTATATAGTTATATCACATGGTTATGTTATAATGGTTATGTAGTTATATCAGATGGTTATGTTATAATGGTTATATAGTTATATCAGATGGTCAGATGGTTATGTTATAATGGTTATATAGTTATATCAAATGGTCAAATGTTTATATAGTTATATCAAATTAGAATGGCTTAGTTAGACGTAGTTCTACTTAGTTAGAATGGCTTAGTTAGACTGGCTTAGTTAGACTTAGTTCTACTTAGTTAGAATGGCTTAGTTAGACTTAGTTCTACTTAGTTAGAATGGCTTAGTTAGACTGGCTTAGTTAGACTTAGTTCTACTTAGTTAGAATGGCTTAGTTAGACTGGCTTAGTTAGACTTAGTTATACTTAGTTAGAATGGCTTAGTTAGACTTAGTTCTACTTAGTTAGAATGGCTTAGTTAGACTGGCTTAGTTAGACTTAGTTCTACTTAGTTAGACTTAGTTCTACTTAGTTAGACTGGCTTAGTTAGACTTAGTTCTACTTAGTTAGAATGGCTTAGTTAGACTGGCTTAGTTAGACTTAGTTCTACTTAGTTAGACTTAGTTCTACTTAGTTAGACTGGCTTAGTTAGACTTAGTTATACTTAGTTAGAATGGCTTAGTTAGACTTAGTTCTACTTAGTTAGAATGGCTTAGTTAGACTGGCTTAGTTAGACTTAGTTCTACTTAGTTAGACTTAGTTCTACTTAGTTAGACTGGCTTAGTTAGACTTAGTTCTACTTAGTTAGAATGGCTTAGTTCTACTTAGTTAGACTGGTTTAGTTAGACTTAGTTGGACTTAGTTCGAATGGCTTAGTTAGACTTAGTTCTACTTAGTTAGACTGGTTTAGTTAGACTTAGTTCTACTTAGTTAGAATGGCTTAGTTAGACTTAGTTCTACTTAGTTAGAATGGCTTAGTTAGACTTAGTTCTACTTAGTTAGAATGGCTAAGTTAGACTTAGTTCTACTTAGTTAGAATGGTTTAGTCCTACTTAGTTCTACTTAGTTAGAATGGCTTAGTTAGACTTAGTTCTACTTAGTTAGAATGGTTTAGTCCTACTTAGTTCTACTTAGTTAGACTTAGTTCTACTTAGTTAGACTTAGTTCTACTTAGTTAGAATGGCTTAGTTCTACTTAGTTCTACTTAGTTAGAATGGCTTAGTTCTACTTAGTTCTACTTAGTTAGAATGGCTTAGTTAGACTTAGTTCTACTTAGTTAGAATGGCTTAGTTAGACTTAGTTCTACTTAGTTAGAATGGCTTAGTTCTACTTAGTTCTACTTAGTTAGAATGATGGATGGTGTTTCTTCTTCCATAATAGTTTAGTCGCTCATCACCTATTTAAATGCTGCAAGCAAAATGGCACAACAGGAAAGCAATGGAGATGCGCTAGCTGAGCCCTTTATCTGAAGACAGATAAAAGATATTCAAGAGAATGGAGACTATATACATTCCCATGAAAAAGCCATGGTGAGCTTGGCATGGAAGAGTATGAGAAAAAGTTGCAGTAGGTACAGTAGCTATAGTGCAGTAGCTATGGTACAGTAGCTATGGTATAGTAGCTATAGTGCAGTAGCTATGGTACAGTAGCTATGTTATAGTAGCTATGGTACAGTAGCTATGTTATAGTAGCTATAGTGCAGTAGCTATAGTGCAGTAGCTATGGTACAGTAGCTATGTTATAGTAGCTATAGTGCAGTAGCTATGGTACAGTAGCTATATAACAGTAGTTATATATAGTAGTTATACACTGAACAAAAATGTAAACGCAACATTTTCAAAGATTTTACTTCATATAAGGAAATCCATCATTTGAAATAAATCACTTTACCTTTATTTAACTAGGCAAGTCAGTTAAGAACAAATTCTTATTTTCAATGACGGCCTAGGAACAGTGGGTTAACTGCCAGGGGCAGAACGACAGATTTGTACCTTGTCAGGTCAGGGATTTGAACTTGCAACCTTCCGGTTACTAGTCCAACACTCTAACCACTAGGCTACCCTGCCAACCTAACCTATGGATTTCACATGACTGGGAATACAGATACATCTCCTCCACATAGAGTTGATCAGGCTGTTGATTGTGGGCTGTGGAATGCTGTCCCACTCCTCTTCAACGGCTGTGCCAAGTTGCTGGATATTGGCAAGAACGGGATCACGTCAACCCAGAACATCTCAAACATGCTCAATGGGTGGTGAGATGTCTGGTGAGTGTGCAGGCCAGGGAAGAACTGGGACATTTTCAGCTTCCAGGAATTGTGTACAGATACTTGTGACATGGGGCTGTGCATTATCATGATGAAACATAAATAGCGGATAAATAGCACGACAATGGGCCTCAGGATCTCCTCACGGTATCTCTGTGCATTCAAATTGCCATTGATAAAATGCAATTGTGTTCATTGTCCGTAGCTTATGCCTGCCTGCCTATACCATAACCATGGGGCACTCTGTTCACAACGTTGACATCAGCAAACCGCTCGCCCACACGATGCCATACATACTGTCTACCATCTGCCCTGTATAGTTGAAACCGGGATTCATCCATGAAGAGCACACTTCTCCAGCGTGCCAGTGGCCATTAAAGGTGAGCTTTTGACCACTGCAATCAGGTGAAGACCCCGGTGAGGACAACGAGCACCCAGTTGAGCTTCCCTGAGACGGTTTCTGACAGTTTGTGCAGAAATTCTTCGGTTTCAGACGATCCCACAGGTGAAGAAGCCGGATGTGGAGGTCCTTGGGCTGCCGTAGTTACACGTGCTCTGCGGTTGTGAGGCCGGTTGGACGTAAATCTCTAAAACGACATTGGAGGCGGCTTATGGTAGAGAAATTAACATTACGTTCTCTGGCAAGAGCTCTGGTGGACGTTCATGTAGTCAGCATTCCTATTGTACGCTCCTACATTGTGTTACAGAGTGGCCTTTTATTGTCCCCAGCACAAGGTGCACCTGTGTAATGAGCATGCTTGTTTCATCAGCTTCTTGATATGCCACACCTGTCAGGTGGATGGATTATCTTGTCAATGGAGAAATGCTTTTTTTTGTTTGTATGGAACATTTCTGGGATCTTTTATTTCAGCTCATGAAACATGGGACCAACACTTTACATGTTGGGTTTATATCTTTGTTCAGTATAAATCACACCTATATATTCCATGAATGTTATGAGAGGATGACATGAGTCAGTAGTTCAGATATTTGTATTTATTTAACTAGGCAAGTCAGTTCAGAACAAATTCTTATTTACAATGACGGCCTACACCGGCCAAACCCGGACAACGCTGGGCCAATTGTGCCCCGCCCAATCACGGACGGTTTTGATACAGCCTTGGAGTCGAACCAGGGTGTCTGTAGTGACGCCTTAAGCACTGAGATGCAGTGCCTTAGACCGCTGTGCCACTCGAGAGATACAGTATATAGTATCATAAATGACACAGATCCTATAGATAAATCACTCAACATACCTGTCAGTGGTTACTGCTACAGTGACAATCACATACATTCAACATACCTGTCAGTGGTTACTGCTACAGTGAGAGAACAATCACATACATTCAACATACCTGTCAGTGGTTCCTGCTACAGTGACAATCACATACATTCAATAACAAAATCTTCAGATTTATTTTACGATTTTCATCCCTCATTAATCTCATCAGAATTGCATTGAGATGTTAAGATTTAAGATATTAAAGTTTAAAATAAAGCGTTATATAGATTCTGGACCGTTTCCAGGTATTTATTTTTGCTGACTCGTTATAAACAGGAGTTTCCTCTAAGGTCCCGCGGTCTGTATTTGGGTGTAAAATCCTCCAAGTCATCATATAACTCTGGCAACAGAGTGTGATGTTTACCCCTAAGCCTGGAAGGTTGTTCCCTAGTTGAAGAGGCCAGTCCCAACCCATCCCACGGTGCCTTAGAGACGGGCCTGTTATGGACATAGTTGAAGAGGCCAGTCCCAACCCATCCCACGGTGCCTTAGAGACGGGCCTGTTATGGACATAGTTGAAGAGGCCAGTCCCAACCCATCCCACGGTGCCTTAGAGACGGGCCTGTTATGGCCATAGTTGAAGAGGCCAGTCCCAACCCACCCCACGGTGCCTTAGAGACGGGCCTGTTATGGCCATAGTTGAAGACGCCAGTCCCAACCCATCCCACGGTGCCTTAGAGACGGACCTGTTATGGCCATAGTTGAAGAGGCCAGTCCCAACCCATCCCACGGTGCCTTAGAGACGGGCCTATTATGGCCATAGTTGAAGAGGCCAGTCCCAACCCATCCCACGGTGCCTTAGAGACGGGCCTATTATGGCCATAGTTGAAGAGGCCAGTCCCAACCCACCCCACGGTGCCTTAGAGACGGGCCTGTTATGGCCATAGTTGAAGACGCCAGTCCCAACCCATCCCACGGTGCCTTAGAGACGGACCTGTTATGGCCATAGTTGAAGAGGCCAGTCCCAACCCATCCCACGGTGCCTTAGAGACGGACCTGTTATGGCCATAGTTGAAGAGGCCAGTCCCAACCCATCCCACGGTGCCTTAGAGACGGGCCTATTATGGCCATAGTTGAAGAGGCCAGTCCCAACCCATCCCACGGTGCCTTAGAGACGGACCTGTTATGGTCATAACAACGCTGGCTGCTACGGCAACGTTTGAAGTACGAGAAGCAGAAAACCAGATAGTTTCTGACTCTCTGTTTAAACATGACACGTGCTTTAAAGTTAAACCAAAGTTTAAACCAAACCAAAGTCAATATGTGACAGTGACCTTCAGAAGAAGGTAGAGCAAGAGGTTTGTTTCTCAACGCCTTGCGTTGCAGTGAACAAAAAAGTCTCAAGAAATTGTGTTGTGCTTGTGGTCGTGTTGTGACGCAGAAAACAACTGGACAGATCTTGTTCCAAAATATATACTGTCATGTAAATGCGGATGTGTACATTTTATAACGAATACTAAGTAATATACCTTTGAGATAATTTTCAAAACACTTTTAACGTTGAACTTGAAGTGGTCCCTCTAGAGGTCACTCAGAGAGAGGACACAGTTGCTGTAGTACCTCCATTCTTTGTCTTTAAACGATTTCAAGTCTATTAAAGTGTATTAAAGTCAACATGTCTATCTTCATTCACTTGTCTTACAAATAGACACGAGTGGGAGTACTTCAGTACACATTGATTCAAACCGTGATGATGTAAGTAGAGATGATCTTAAGATGAGTTGCGTTATGTAAAACAACACAGAGAGGACATTTCGTATTTATGTTTAAATTATAAGTTACTTACAGACTACCTGGAAACGATAAATACTGGGAAAAGGAAAAAGCTAACCATTTCTGAGCATTTTCATGTTTTTTCCCTACATGCCAGAAACCATAATTTTGTAGATCTGATGGTATTTTTGGAAACATAGGTTGGCACCAATGCCCAGTCAGTCAGCAAAGGGTTGGAAAATACTCAATGATGTACTCAGTGTTATGTGAGGTCACCACTGGCAGATGTAGACATGCTCAGGACCATGTCAGCATCACAAAATGGCTCCCTGTTTCCTTTACGCACTACTTTTGGCCAGGGCCCATTGGGTTCTGGTCACAAGTAGTGCACTGTATAGGGAATAGGGTGCCACTTGGGATGGAATTCATTTCTGGACCACAGCAGCAGCTGCCTGCTTCCCTGTAGGTTCCCAGCATGGTTGAGGTCCAGTCCATCACTATTCAAAGAGTTCTGGAAGTAAACTGACAATCCAATTCCAATTGAAAAGCAATAAAGGAGAAAAAAAATCCGGAATTAGAATTTCAGTTTACTTCCGGAATGGACTTGGAATTGAAACGGACCCCAACTCTGTCAAGTTTCCAGAGACCTTACCTGAGCTAGCCTTGAAAGGAGCCAACCCTTGTGAATGGGAAGGAGATATCTGTCGTATCAGTCTGCACAGGCCTTCGATCGAGAGAAATACAGTACCTTGCATACCTGCGGGACCAAAATCTTGCCTTGTGAGGAAGATGGCATGGTCATGGTACTCAGCATGATCGGGGTCCCGGCGCTGCTGCGTGTTGGCCCAGCGACACACCTGCTCCAGGCTACGGGACGGGTTCCCACGCTCGATCAGGCTGATGGACTGAGGAAAGAAGAATACCGTTCTCATTTCAGAAACAATCTACAAGCCTGATCCCAGATCTGTTTGTGCTCTTGCCAACTCCATCGCTGTCCTAGTTAAGCCAATGAGCGACAAGGAGTTGATACCCCAAACAGAAGGCCCTCAGGCTAACAGCCTACCATACCTGCTGAATAGGATCGTCTCACAGTGTTTAATCATCATTATTACTCTTACTAGCGCTCATTCAGCACATAGATGACTACTTCAAAATGGTTATACCTGCAATGATCGGGATCAGCATGCTTGTTTTAGCTACTTGAGTTGAAAGCACTGATTTTTAGTTGGCTTGGATAAGAGTATCTGCTCAATGACTAAAACATAACGTAATTATTAGTTATTGAGTGTTGAGTGTACCCTGGTCAAAAGTAGTACACTATATAGGGAAAGGTAGTACACTATATAGGGAAAAGAGTACACTATATAGGGAAAGGTAGTACACTATATAGGGAAAAGAGTACACTATATAGGGAAAAGAGTACCATTTGGTAGGCATATTTGTTGTTTTACAGCAACAGCCTGGAGAGTGTTCTTGTGCTTGAGGAGAATATATTTATATTTTTTATTTAACCTTTATTTAACCAGGTAGGCTAGTTGAGAACACCTTTATTTAACCAGGTAGTCTAGTTGAGAACACCTTTATTTAACCAGGTAGTCTAGTTGAGAACACCTTTATTTAACCAGGTAGGCTAGTTGAGAACACCTTTATTTAACCAGGTAGTCTAGTTGAGAACACCTTTATTTAACCAGGTAGTCTAGTTGAGAACACCTTTATTTAACCAGGTAGGCTAGTTGAGAACACCTTTATTTAACCAGGTAGTCTAGTTGAGAACACCTTTATTTAACCAGGTAGTCTAGTTGAGAACACCTTTATTTAACCAGGTAGGCTAGTTGAGAACACCTTTATTTAACCAGGTAGGCCAGTTGAGAACACCTTTATTTAACCAGGTAGTCTAGTTGAGAACACCTTTATTTAACCAGGTAGGCCAGTTGAGAACACCTTTATTTAACCAGGTAGGCTAGTTGAGAACACCTTTATTTAACCAGGTAGGCTAGTTGAGAACACCTTTATTTAACCAGGTAGGCCAGTTGAGAACACCTTTATTTAACCAGGTAGTCTAGTTGAGAACACCTTTATTTAACCAGGTAGGCCAGTTGAGAACACCTTTATTTAACCAGGTAGGCTAGTTGAGAACACCTTTATTTAACCAGGTAGGCTAGTTGAGAACACCTTTATTTAACCAGGTAGGCCAGTTGAGAACACCTTTATTTAACCAGGTAGGCTAGTTGAGAACACCTTTATTTAACCAGGTAGGCCAGTTGAGAACACCTTTATTTAACCAGGTAGGCCAGTTGAGAACACCTTTATTTAACCAGGTAGGCTAGTTGAGAACACCTTTATTTAACCAGGTAGGCCAGTTGAGAACACCTTTATTTAACCAGGTAGGCTAGTTGAGAACACCTTTATTTAACCAGGTAGGCTAGTTGAGAACACCTTTATTTAACCAGGTAGGCTAGTTGAGAACACCTTTATTTAAGCAGGTAGGCTAGTTGAGAACACCTTTATTTAACCAGGTAGGCTAGTTGAGAACACCTTTATTTAACCAGGTAGGCTAGTTGAGAACACCTTTATTTAAGCAGGTGGCCAGTTGAGAACACCTTTATTTAACCAGGTAGGCTAGTTGAGAACACCTTTATTTAACCAGGTAGGCTAGTTGAGAACACCTTTATTTAACCAGGTAGGCTAGTTGAGAACACCTTTATTTAACCAGGTAGGCTAGTTGAGAGCACCTTTATTTAACCAGGTAGGCTAGTTGAGAACACCTTTATTTAACCAGGTAGGCCAGTTGAGAACACCTTTATTTAACCAGGTAGGCTAGTTGAGAACACCTTTATTTAACCAGGTAGGCTAGTTGAGAACACCTTTATTTAACCAGGTAGGCTAGTTGAGAACACCTTTATTTAACCAGGTAGGCCAGTTGAGAACACCTTTATTTAACCAGGTAGGCCAGTTGAGAACACCTTTATTTAACCAGGTAGGCTAGTTGAGAACACCTTTATTTAACCAGGTAGGCCAGTTGAGAACACCTTTATTTAACCAGGTAGGCTAGTTGAGAACACCTTTATTTAACCAGGTAGGCCAGTTGAGAACACCTTTATTTAACCAGGTAGGCCAGTTGAGAACACCTTTATTTAACCAGGTAGGCCAGTTGAGAACACCTTTATTTAACCAGGTAGTCTAGTTGAGAACACCTTTATTTAACCAGGTAGGCCAGTTGAGAACACCTTTATTTAACCAGGTAGGCCAGTTGAGAACACCTTTATTTAACCAGGTAGGCCAGTTGAGAACACCTTTATTTAACCAGGTAGTCTAGTTGAGAACACCTTTATTTAACCAGGTAGTCTAGTTGAGAACACCTTTATTTAACCAGGTAGGCCAGTTGAGAACACCTTTATTTAACCAGGTAGACCAGTTGAGAACACTTTTATTTAACCAGGTAGGCCAGTTGAGAACAAGTTCTCATTTACAACTGCGACCTGGCCAAGATAAAGCAAAGCAGTGCGACACAGTTACACATGGGATAAATGGGATAAACAAACGTACATTCAATAACACAACAGAAAAATATATATACAGTGTTTGCAAATGTAGTAAGATTAGGGAGGTAAAGGCAATAAATAGCCCATAGTGGCAAAATAATTACAATTTAGCAAAATTAAACACTGGAGTGATAGATGTGCAGAAGATGAATGTGCAAATAGAGATACTAGGGTGCAAATGAGCAACAAAAAAAAAATATATATAGGGATGAGGTAGTTGGGTGTGCTATTTACAGATGGGCTGTGTACAGGTGCAATGCTCAGTAAACTGCTCTGACAGCTTTTGCTTAAAGTTAGTAAGGGAGATATAAGACTCCAGCTTCAGTGATTTTTGCAATTCGTTCCAGTCATTGGCAGCAAAGAACTGGAAGGAAAGGCGGCCAAAGGAAGTGTTGGCTTTGGGGATGACCAGTGAAATATACCTGCTGGAGCGCGTGCTACGTGTGGATGCTGCTATGGTGACCAGTGAGCTGAGAAAAGGCAGTGTTTTACCTAGCAAAGACCTATGGATAACCTGGAGCCATTTGGTGCATACAGGTCGTAGTGGTGGGTGGTATAAGGGGCTTTGGTGACAAAACGAATGGCACTGTGAAAGACTACATCTAATTTGCTGAGTAGAGGCTATTTTGTAAATGACATCGCCGAAGTCAAGGATCGGCAGGATTTTCAGTTTTACAAGGGTATGTTTGGCAGCATGAGTGAAGGATGCTTTGTTGCGAAATAGGAAGCCGATTCTAGATTTAATTTTGGATTGGAGATGTTTGCTGTGAGTCTGGATGGCTCAAGATGGATGGATATATGGATCAAGATGGATCATTTGAAATTGATTGATTTGAATAAATTAGGGCAAATACAAATGAACAGTTGAAACAGTTATTCAATACAATGCATCCTAGTTTAAGGCAATTTCTTTTTTCTTTTGAATTTTTATCTTTTTTTTTTTACCCCTTTTTCTCCCCAATTTCGTGGTATCTTGTCTCATCGCTACAACTCCCGTACGGGCTCAGGAGAGACGAAGGTTGAAAGTCATGCGTCCTCCGATACACAACCCAACCAAGCCGCACTGCTTCTTAACACAGCGCGCATCCAACCCGGAAGCCAGCCGCACCAATGCGTCGGAGGAAACACCGTGCACCTGGCCACCTTGGTTAGCGCACACTGCGCCCAGCCCGCCACAGGAGTCGCTGGTGCGCGATGAGACAAGGACACCCCTACCGACCAAGCCCTCCCTAACCCGGACGACGCTAGGCCAATTGTGCGTCGCCCCACGGACCTCCCGGTCGCGGCCGGTTACGACAGAGCCTGGGCGCGAACCCAGGGACTCTGATGGCACAGCTGGCGCTGCAGTACAGCACCCTGCGCCACCCGGGAGTCCGTTTAAGCCAATTTCAACACTATTTGTGACACAATTAGTTGATTTCCAATGGCCACCCATTATCACCCCTGGAGAGAGAGAGAAAGAGAGAGCGAGAGAGACAAAGAGAAGGAGACGAGAGAGACAGAGAGAAGGAGACGAGAGAGACAGAGCGAGCGATGGGTGTAATGTAAACTCTTACCTGTCTGTACCTGACCGTGATCAGGAAGATGAGAAGTCTTACCTGTCTGTACCTGACCGTGATCAGGAAGATGAGAAGTCTTACCTGTCTGTACCTGACCGTGATCAGGAAGATGAGAAGTCTTACCTGTCTGTACCCGACCATGATCAGGAAGATGAGAAGTCTTACCTGTCTGTACCTGACCGTAATCAGGAAGATGAGAAGTCTTACCTGTCTGTACCTGACCGTGATCAGGAAGATGAGAAGTCTTACCTGTCTGTACCCGACCATGATCATGCGGACGAGGACGATGTTGATGTTGGTTCCCAAGGACTCATCGTGGTAGATCTCATCAACCTAAGGGAAGCAGCCAGAGAGATAAACAACATCAATTTATTTATTTAGTGAATTCCTTTAGCCAAGCCATTGCTTCGGGTCCTGCTGAGTTGAGGGTGAGTAGGCCCTCCGCTGAGTTGGTAGATTGGACAGACCTTAGGAATGTGGTGCATGATTCGCTCCAACCCACAGGCACTAAGGGGTGAAGGAATCTATAGCCTGGTCTCAGATCTGTTTGTGCTGTCTTGCCAACTCTTATGGTCATTGTCACGCCAATGGTAACAATCATGTGCCCTGGTCAAAAGTAGTACACTATATAGGGAATCGGGTTCCATTTGGGACGCGAACCCATATGAGAATGCTTCTGATGCTAGATTCATCCTCTCATAGTGTGTTCCTTAATACGCGATTTGATGATAGCTCATAGTACACAGGCGTACATCAAAGAGTACACAGCACGTCACATCTGGCAAAAACACAGCTGGTCGTTTGTTTAGCTTTCAGAAGGATAAGCCAGCCAGGACCGGCCTTTCAGAAGGATAAGGCAGCCAGCCAGCCAGCCAGCCAGGGCCGGCCTTCCAGAAGGATAAGGCAGCCAGCCAACCGGGGCCGTCCCTCCAGAAGGATAAGGCAGCCAGCCAGCCAGGACTGCCCCTCCAGAAGGATAAGGCAGCCAGCCAGCCAGGACTGCCCCTCCAGAAGGATAAGGCAGCCAGCCAACCGGGGCCAGCCCTCCAGAAGGATAAGGCAGCCATCCAGCCAGGACTGCCCCTCCAGAAGGATAAGGCAGCCAGCCAACCGGGGCCGGTCCTCCAGAAGGATAAGGCAGCCAGCCAGCCAGCCAGGGCTGCCCCTCCAGAAGGATAAGGCAGCCAGACAGCCAGGACTGCCCCTCCAGAAGGATAAGGCAGCCAGGCAGCCAGCAAGGACTGCCCCTCCAGAAGGATAAGACAGCCAGCCAGGACTGCCCCTCCAGAAGGATAAGGCAGCCAGCCAGGACTGACCCTCCAGGAGGATAAGGCAGCCAACCAGCCAGCCAGGACTGCCCTTCCAGAAGGATAAGGCAGCCAGGACTGCCCCTCCAGAAGGATAAGGCAGCCAGCCAGCCAGGACTGCCCCTCCGGAAGGATAAGGCAGCCAGCCAGCCAGGACTGCCCCTCCAGAAGGATAAGGCAGCCAGCCAGCCAGGACTGCCCCTCCAGAAGGATAAGGCAGCCAGCCAGGACTGCCACTCCAGAAGGATAAGGCAGCCAGCCAGGACTGACCCTCCAGAAGGATAAGGCAGCCAGCCAGGACTGACCCTCCAGAGGGATAAGGCAGCCAGCCAGGACTGACCCTCCAGAAGGATAAGGCAGCCAGCCAGGACTGACCCTCCAGAAGGATAAGGCAGAAGGACAAAACACTCCTACTGAACAATAACCTGTAATAATCTGGCATAGAACCTGACAGGACAAACACTCCCGCTGAACAATAACCTGTAATAATCTGACATAGAACCTGACAGGACGAACACTCCCACTGAACAAAAACCTGTAATAATCTGACATAGAACCTGACAGGACAAACACTCCCACTGAACAATAACCTGTAATAATCTGACATAGAACCTGACAGGACAAACACTCCCACTGAACAATAACCTGTAATAATCTGACATAGAACTTGACAGGACAAACACTCCTGCTGAACAATAACCTGTAATAATCTGACATAGAACCTGACAGGACGAACACTCCCACTGAACAAAAACCTGTAATAATCTGACATAGAACCTGACAGGACAAACACTCCCACTGAACAATAACCTGTAATAATCTGACATAGAACCTGACAGGACAAACACTCCCACTGAACAATAACCTGTAATAATCTGACATAGAACTTGACAGGACAAACACTCCTGCTGAACAATAACCTGTAATAATCTGACATAGAACCTGACAGGACAAACACTCCCACTGAACAATAACCTGTAATAATCTGACATAGAACCTGACAGGACAAACACTCCCACTGAACAAAAACCTGTAATAATCTGACATAGAACTTGACAGGACAAACACTCCTGCTGAACAATAACCTGTAATAATCTGACATAGAACCTGACAGGACAAACACTCCCACTGAACAATAACCTGTAATAATCTGACATAGAACCTGACAGGACAAACACTCCCACTGAACAATAACCTGTAATAATCTGACATAGAACCTGACAGGACAAACACTCCCACTGAACAATAACCTGTAATAATCTGACATAGAACCTGACAGGACAAACACTCCCACTGAACAATAACCTGTAATAATCTGACATAGAACCTGACACGACAAACACTCCTCCTGAACACTGATTCACTTGGCTCAATAGTTCACACCAATGTGCTTCCACTCGACAGCACAGGAGTGGAAGCAATCCCCTCTACAGAGAGTGTGTGTGTGTGTGTGTGTGTGTGTGTGTGTGTGTGTCTGCTCTCTGATGGTTTGGTTTTGCATACATGGAATGGGTGGGTGGTAATGGGATGCTGCTGTCCACAGTGGGTGGGTGGTAATGGGATGCTGCTATCCACAGTGGGTGGCTGGTAATGGGATGCTGCTATCCACAGTGGGTGGGTGGGTGGTAATGGGATGCTGCTGTCCACAGTGGGTGGGTGGGTGGTAATGGGATGCTGCTGTCCACAGTGGGTGGGTGGGTGGTAATGGGATGCTGCTGTCCACAGTGGGTGGCTGGTAATGGGATGCTGCTATCCACAGTGGGTGGGTGGTAATGGGATGCTGCTATCCACAGTGGGTGGCTGGTAATGGGATGCTGCTATCCACAGTGGGTGGGTGGGTGGTAATGGGATGCTGCTGTCCACAGTGGGTGGCTGGTAATGGGATGCTGCTATCCACAGTGGGTGGGTGGGTGGTAATGGGATGCTGCTGTCCACAGTGGGTGGGTGGTAATGGGATGCTGCTGTCCACAGTGGGTGGGTGGTAATGGGATGCTGCTGTCCACAGTGGGTGGGTGGTAATGGGATGCTGCTGTCCACAGTGGGTGGGTGGTAATGGGATGCTGCTGTCCACAGTGGGTGGGTGGTAATGGGATGCTGCTGTCCACAGTGGGTGGCTGGTAATGGGATGCTGCTATCCACATTGGGTGGCTGGTAATGGGATGCTGCTATCCACAGTGGGTGGGTGGGTGGTAATGGGATGCTGCTGTCCACAGTGGGTGGGTGGGTGGTAATGGGATGCTGCTGTCCACAGTGGGTGGCTGGTAATGGGATGCTGCTATCCACAGTGGGTGGGTGGGTGGTAATGGGATGCTGCTGTCCACAGTGGGTGGGTGGTAATGGGATGCTGCTATCCACAGTGGGTGGGTGGGTGGTAATGGGATGCTGCTGTCCACAGTGGGTGGGTGGTAATGGGATGCTGCTGTCCACAGTGGGTGGGTGGTAATGGGATGCTGCTGTCCACAGTGGGTGGGTGGTAATGGGATGCTGCTGTCCACAGTGGGTGGCTGGTAATGGGATGCTGCTGTCCACAGTGGGTGGCTGGTAATAGGATGCTGCTGTCCACAGTGGGTGGCTGGTAATGGGATGCTGCTATCCACAGTGGGTGGCTGGTAATGGGATGCTGCTATCCACAGTGGGTGGGTGGGTGGTAATGGGATGCTGCTGTCCACAGTGGGTGGCTGGTAATAGGATGCTGCTGTCCACAGTGGGTGGTTGGTAATGGGATGCTGCTATCCACAGTGGATGGCTGGTAATGGGATGCTGCTATCCACAGTGGGTGGGTGGGTGGTAATGGGATGCTGCTGTCCACAGTGGGTGGCTGGTAATGGGATGCTGCTATCCACAGTGGGTGGCTGGTAATGGGATGCTGCTATCCACAGTGGGTGGGTGGTAATAGGATGCTGCTGTCCACAGTGGGTGGCTGGTAATGGGATGCTGCTATCCACAGTGGGTGGCTGGTAATGGGATGCTGCTGTCCACAGTGGGTGGGTGGTAATGGGATGCTGCTATCCACAGTGGGTGGCTGGTAATGGGATGCTGCTGTCCACAGTGGGTGGGTGGTAATAGGATGCTGCTGTCCACAGTGGGTGGGTGGGTGGTAATGGGATGCTGCTATCCACAGTGGGTGGCTGGTAATGGGATGCTGCTGTCCACAGTGGGTGGGTGGTAATGGGATGCTGCTATCCACAGTGGGTGGGTGGTAATGGGATGCTGCTATCCACAGTGAGTGGCTGGTAATGGGATGCTGCTGTCCACAGTGGGTGGGTGGTAATGGGATGCTGCTGTCCACAGTGGGTGGGTGGCTGGTAATGGGATGCTGCTGTCCACAGTGGGTGGCTGGTAATGGGATGCTGCTATCCACAGTGGGTGGGTGGTAATGGGATGCTGCTATCCACAGTGGGTGGCTGGTAATAGGATGCTGCTGTCCACAGTGGGTGGCTGGTAATGGGATGCTGCTCTCCACAGTGGGTGGCTGGTAATAGGATGCTGCTGTACACAGTGGGTGGCTGGTAATAGGATGCTGCTGTCCACAGTGGGTGGGTGGTAATAAGATGCTGCTGTCCACAGTGGGTGGGTGGTAATGGGATGCTGCTGTCCACAGTGGGTGGGTGGTAATGGGATGCTGCTCTCCACAGTGGGTGGGTGGGTGGTAATGGGATGCTGCTATCCACAGTGGGTGGGTGGGTGGTAATGGGATGCTGCTGTCCACAGTGGGTGGGTGGTAATGGGATGCTGCTGTCCACAGTGGGTGGGTGGTAATGGGATGCTGCTGTCCACAGTGGGTGGCTGGTAATGGGATGCTGCTGTCCACAGTGGGTGGCTGGTAATAGGATGCTGCTGTCCACAGTGGGTGGCTGGTAATGGGATGCTGCTATCCACAGTGGGTGGCTGGTAATGGGATGCTGCTATCCACAGTGGGTGGGTGGGTGGTAATGGGATGCTGCTGTCCACAGTGGGTGGCTGGTAATAGGATGCTGCTGTCCACAGTGGGTGGTTGGTAATGGGATGCTGCTATCCACAGTGGATGGCTGGTAATGGGATGCTGCTATCCACAGTGGGTGGGTGGGTGGTAATGGGATGCTGCTGTCCACAGTGGGTGGCTGGTAATGGGATGCTGCTATCCACAGTGGGTGGCTGGTAATGGGATGCTGCTATCCACAGTGGGTGGGTGGTAATAGGATGCTGCTGTCCACAGTGGGTGGCTGGTAATGGGATGCTGCTATCCACAGTGGGTGGCTGGTAATGGGATGCTGCTGTCCACAGTGGGTGGGTGGTAATGGGATGCTGCTATCCACAGTGGGTGGCTGGTAATGGGATGCTGCTGTCCACAGTGGGTGGGTGGTAATAGGATGCTGCTGTCCACAGTGGGTGGGTGGGTGGTAATGGGATGCTGCTATCCACAGTGGGTGGCTGGTAATGGGATGCTGCTGTCCACAGTGGGTGGGTGGTAATGGGATGCTGCTATCCACAGTGGGTGGGTGGTAATGGGATGCTGCTATCCACAGTGAGTGGCTGGTAATGGGATGCTGCTGTCCACAGTGGGTGGGTGGTAATGGGATGCTGCTGTCCACAGTGGGTGGGTGGCTGGTAATGGGATGCTGCTGTCCACAGTGGGTGGCTGGTAATGGGATGCTGCTATCCACAGTGGGTGGGTGGTAATGGGATGCTGCTATCCACAGTGGGTGGCTGGTAATAGGATGCTGCTGTCCACAGTGGGTGGCTGGTAATGGGATGCTGCTCTCCACAGTGGGTGGCTGGTAATAGGATGCTGCTGTCCACAGTGGGTGGCTGGTAATAGGATGCTGCTGTCCACAGTGGGTTGGTGGTAATAAGATGCTGCTGTCCACAGAGGTTGGGTGGTAATGGGATGCTGCTGTCCACAGTGGGTGGGTGGTAATGGGATGCTGCTCTCCACAGTGGGTGGGTGGGTGGTAATGGGATGCTGCTATTCACAGTGGGTGGGTGGGTGGTAATGGGATGCTGCTGTCCACAGTGGGTGGGTGGGTGGTAATGGGATGCTGCTGTCCACAGTGGGTGGGTGGGTGGTAATGGGATGCTGCTGTCCACAGTGGGTGGGTGGTAATAGGATGCTGCTGTCCACAGTGGGTGGGTGGTAATGGGATGCTGCTGTCCACAGTGGGTGGGTGGGTGGTAATGGGATGCTGCTGTCCACAGTGGGTGGGTGGGTGGGTGGTAATGGGATGCTGCTATCCACAGTGGGTGGCTGGTAATGGGATGCTGCTATCCACAGTGGGTGGGTGGTAATGGGATGCTGCTATCCACAGTGGGTGGGTGGTAATGGGATGCTGCTGTCCACAGTGGGTGCGTGGGTGGTAATGGGATGCTGCTGTCCACAGTGGGTGGGTGGGTGGGTGGTAATGGGATGCTGCTATCCACAGTGGGAGGCTGGTAATGGGATGCTGCTGTCCACAGTGGGTGGGTGGTAATGGGATGCTGCTATCCACAGTGGGTGGGTTGTAATGGGATGCTGCTGTCCACAGTGGGTGGGTGGGTGGTAATGGGATGCTGCTATCCACAGTGGGTGGCTGGTAATGGGATGCTGCTATCCACAGTGGGTGGGTGGTAATGGGATGCTGCTATCCACAGTGGGTGGGTGGTAATGGGATGCTGCTGTCCACAGTGGGTGGGTGGTAATGGGATGCTGCTGTCCACAGTGGGTGGGTGGGTGGTAATGGGATGCTGCTATCCACAGTGGGTGGCTGGTAATGGGATGCTACTATCCACAGTGGGTGGGTGGTAATGGGATGCTGCTATCCACAGTGGGTGGGTGGTAATGGGATGCTGCTGTCCACAGTGGGTGGGTGGGTGGTAATGGGATGCTGCTGTCCACAGTGGGTGGGTGGGTGGGTGGTAACGGGATGCTGCTATCCACAGTGGGAGGCTGGTAATGGGATGCTGCTATCCACAGTGGGTGGGTGGTAATGGGATGCTGCTATCCACAGTGGGTGGCTGGTAATGGGATGCTGCTATCCACAGTGGGTGGCTGGTAATGGGATGCTGCTATCCACAGTGGGTGGCTGGTAATGGGATGCTGCTATCCACAGTGGGTGGGTGGTAATAGGATGCTGCTGTCCACAGTGGGTGGCTGGTAATGGGATGCTGCTATCCACAGTGGGTGGGTGGTAATAGGATGCTGCTGTCCACAGTGGGTGGGTGGTAATAGGATGCTGCTGTCCACAGTGGGTGGGTGGTAATGGGATGCTGCTGTCCACAGTGGGTGGGTGGGTGGTAATGGGATGCTGCTATCCACAGTGGGTGGGTGGTAATGGGATGCTGCTTTCCACAGTGGGTGGGTGGGTGGTAATGGGATGCTGCTGTCCACAGTGGGTGGGTGGGTGGGTGGTAATGGGATGCTGCTATCCACAGTGGGAGGCTGGTAATGGGATGCTGCTATCCACAGTGGGTGGGTGGTAATGGGATGCTGCTATCCACAGTGGGTGGGTGGTAATGGGATGCTGCTGTCCACAGTGGGTGGGTGGGTGGTAATGGGATGCTGCTATCCACAGTGGGTGGCTGGTAATGGGATGCTGCTATCCACAGTGGGTGGGTGGTAATGGGATGCTGCTATCCACAGTGGGTGGGTGGTAATGGGATGCTGCTGTCCACAGTGGGTGGGTGGTAATGGGATGCTGCTGTCCACAGTGGGTGGGTGGGTGGTAATGGGATGCTGCTATCCACAGTGGGTGGCTGGTAATGGGATGCTACTATCCACAGTGGGTGGGTGGTAATGGGATGCTGCTATCCACAGTGGGTGGGTGGTAATGGGATGCTGCTGTCCACAGTGGGTGGGTGGGTGGTAATGGGATGCTGCTGTCCACAGTGGGTGGGTGGGTGGGTGGTAACGGGATGCTGCTATCCACAGTGGGAGGCTGGTAATGGGATGCTGCTATCCACAGTGGGTGGGTGGTAATGGGATGCTGCTTCCACAGTGGGTGGCTGGTAATGGGATGCTGCTATCCACAGTGGGTGGCTGGTAATGGGATGCTGCTATCCACAGTGGGTTGCTGGTAATGGGATGCTGCTATCCACAGTGGGTGGCGGGTAATGGGATGCTGCTGTCCACAGTGGGTGGCTGGTAATAGGATGCTGCTATCCACAGTGGGTGGGTGGTAATGGGATGCTGCTATCCACAGTGGGTGGCTGGTAATGGGATGCTGCTATCCACAGTGGGTGGGTGGTAATGGGATGCTGCTATCCACAGTGGGTGGCTGGTAATGGGATGCTGCTATCCACAGTGGGTGGGTGGTAATGGGATGCTGCTATCCACAGTGGGTGGTTGGTAATGGGATGCTGCTATCCACAGTGGGTGGCTGGTAATGGGATGCTGCTGTCCACAGTGGGTGGCTGGTAATGGGATGCTGCTATCCACAGTGGGTGGCTGGTAATGGGATGCTGCTGTCCACAGTGGGCGGCTGGTAATGGGATGCTGCTGTCCACAGTGAGTGCTTGTCATGCTGGTGCTGGGCCTTCCTGGCCATGGGACCATGTGGAGTCGTTCTGCCTCTATTCTTATGAGTTGTGATTCAACAGGCAATCATGTGCGATATCTTGTTAAAACACTGGCACGCGTCCAAATGAAACCACTGCAATTATGCAACGGCTGAGCTAGTCTGACCTAGAAATGCTATGATGACTGCAACACGGTCCCATAACGATGGAATGTGTGGAGACTTAATGGAGGAGCTTCTAACCAACATGGAAATTCCAATCTGTAAGTGGTTTCAACTAATTATTATTAACTAACTGGTTCCACGGCGTTTTTAAGTTGACTCAACTTTTCGGTCTGAGTGTTACCTGAACTAAAAACAAATAGAGATGAGCCAAATTTACTGTAGGTCCAACTGGAGAATAACGTAGGCCGAAATTCAGTGAACATAAAATGACGTGTTTATTCAACTCGTCTCTTACGTTCATTCAACAAAAATGATTATTTGCGCATCTTAACTTAAAAACATTTTAAAAGTCACTGGAACTAGTTAGACACACAAACAGTGCTTTTAATATACAATATTTTCAACTGACATGGTCTCTGTTCATTTATACAGTAATTGTAATTCAACATGTTCTTCTCTGGGATTTGAACTCACAATCTCCTGGTTCACAGCATTTAAAATCTTCCTGCGTCTCCACCATGTCTGTGTCAATGACTGATTTTCACCTGTATTGCTAGACTTTTCACTTCTAAAATCTCACCTCTGTTAATTAAAAGTACCTCTCCAGAACAACTACTTTATTCATTATAGTGATTGAGGAGTAACATTAGAACAGAGTAATATTCCCCACCAACATTAGACAACAACACAGAAAACCCTTAAATAGCTGAAATAAGTAAATCAATGACGAGAGGATAGTCACATTAACTGATAACAGACAGACTTGGTGGTTTAGCAGGAAGATTGGAATGATGTAAACCAAGAGATTGTGAGTTCAAATCCCAGGTGAGGACATTTATATAAGTCAACATGTGTCAAATATATACATTGAAAATGTTGTATATTAAAAGCACTGTGCTTGTAACCAGATGCACTTTTTTTTAGTTAAGATGCCCAAATAATAATTTATAGTTTAATGAACATATGAGACAAGTTGAGCAAACAGACCATTTTAAGTTGACCCCCCCCCCCTTCTAGGTTTACTACCCATAAGGCTCTGGTCAAACATAGTTCACTACGGAATACGGAGCCATTTGTGACGCAGACTGAGTAACATTTCCATCCGAGCATGTTTAATCCTCATCAAACCATCCACTACGTGTCAATACTCCCTCTAGGGTCCTATATAGTCAATCAACAGCTTCAATTTGTGGTTTGCTGAATGCGGGTTTGAGGAAAAGAACCAGGGATTTGGAATCTTGCTTCTGTTTCCATAGCTACATATAGAAGTCTTAGAACAGTCCCGCTTGGTTATGGATCCTGATTATCAACATGCCGAGTCAGCTGACTGGAGACCAGTAGGGACCAGGAGACACAGGGTTCATTGAGTTACACGTCAGAAAAACAACCTTTCTAATTATTTTGTTTTCTTCTCACAGGTGACTCTTTAACCTGTTGTCCTAGAAAATATATATGCTATGAAAACATATGTGTAAGCTATACAACACAATCAGTCTTCTATGGTTGGTTTGATTTGAACTTTGTATGTCTGCCTAAACATGAACTTGATGTACTGGCTGCGGTTACTAGACAGTTTTTGTGAATATGTCTCGACGCTTTACTGCATCGTTTTCCTTTTTCTTCAAGTGTGTCTTAAACTAAAATGTATGGATGAAATAGGCTGCCGTTGGGCCTCCCGAGTGGTGCAGCCTTCCCTAGGTACTGCATCGCAGAGTTGCGGCGTCACTACAGTCTGGGATCAAACCCAGGCTGTGTCACAATCGGCTGTGACCGGGAGACCCATAGGGCGGCGCCCAATAAGCCCAGTGTTGTCATAGTTAGGGGATGGTTTGGCCCGGGGGGGCTTTACTTAGCTCATCGTGCTCTAGCGACTCCTTGTGGCGCTGACCTCGGTCAGTGGCGCTGACCTCCTTGCAGGCTGACCTCGGTCATCAGTTGAATGTTGTAGCTGGCTTCTGGGTTAATAGCCTACGGCTATTCTTCAACATAAATGCGTAAAACTACATCACAATGCTGTAGACACCTTGGGGAATACGTAGAAAGCGTAAGCTCGTTGATGGTACATTCACAGCTGAATAGGGAGTCATTGGAACGCAGCGCTTTCAAAACCTGGTGCACTTCCGGATTGGATTTTTCTCAGGCTTTCGTCTGCAAGTTCTGTTATACTCACAGACAATATCTTTACAGTTTTGGAAACGTTAGACTGTTTTCTATCCAAAGATGTCAATTATATGCATATTCTAACATATTTTCCTGACAAAATATCCCGTTTAAAACGGGAACGTTTTTTTCCAAAAATGAAAATACTGCCCCCTAGCACCAAGAGGTTAAGAAACGTGACTTTGGGGGGGTCATGTTTCGGAGGACGCATGATTTGACCTTTGCCTCTCCTGAGCCCGTTGTGGAGTTGCAGCGATGAGACAGACCAGATGTGTCTCAACAACACTAGACCAGATATGTCTCAACAACACTAGACCAGATATGTCTCAACAACACTAGACCAGATATATCTCAACAACACTAGACCAGATATATCTCAACAACACTAGACCAGATATGTCTAAACAACACTAGACCAGATATATCTCAACAACACTAGACCAGATATGTCTCAACAACACTAGACCAGATATGTCTCAACAACACTAGACCAGATATATCTCAACAACACTAGACCAGATATATCTCAACAACACTAGACCAGATATATCTCAACAACACTAGACCAGATATGTCTCAACAACACTAGACCAGATATGTCTCAACAACACTAGACCAGATATATCTCAACAACACTAGACCAGATATATCTCAACAACACTAGACCAGATATGTCTCAACAACACTAGACCAGATATGTCTCAACAACACTAGACCAGATATATCTCAACAACACTAGACCAGATATATCTCAACAACACTAGACCAGATATATCTCAACAACACTAGACCAGATATATCTCAACAACACTAGACCAGATGTGTCTCAACAACACTAGACCAGATATGTCTCAACAACACTAGACCAGATATATCTCAACAACACTAGACCAGATATATCTCAACAACACTAGACCAGATATGTCTCAACAACACTAGACCAGATATATCTCAACAACACTAGACCAGATATGTCTCAACAACACTAGACCAGATATGTCTCAACAACACTAGACCAGATATATCTCAACAACACTAGACCAGATATGTCTCAACAACACTAGACCAGATATGTCTCAACAACACTAGACCAGATATGTCTCAACAACACTAGACCAGATATGTCTCAACAACACTAGACCAGATATGTCTCAACAACACTAGACCAGATATATCTCAACAACACTAGACCAGATATATCTCAACAACACTAGACCAGATATGTCTCAACAACACTAGACCAGATATGTCTCAACAACACTAGACCAGATATGTCTCAACAACACTAGACCAGATATATCTCAACAACACTAGACCAGATATCTCTCAACAACACTAGACCAGATATATCTCAACACCACTAGACCAGATATATCTCAACAACACTAGACCAGATATATCTCAACAACACTAGACCAGATATATCTCAACAACACTAGACCAGATGTGTCTCAACAACACTAGACCAGATATATCTCAACAACACTAGACCAGATATGTCTCAACAACACTAGCCCAGATATATCTCAACAACACTAGACCAGATATATCTCAACAACACTAGACCAGATATGTCTCAACAACACTAGACCAGATATGTCTCAACAACACTAGACCAGATATATCTCAACAACACTAGACCAGATATATCTCAACAACACTAGACCAGATATGTCTCAACAACACTAGACCAGATATGTCTCAACAACACTAGACCAGATATATCTCAACAACACTAGACCAGATATATCTCAACAACACTAGACCAGATATATCTCAACAACACTAGACCAGATATATCTCAACAACACTAGACCAGATGTGTCTCAACAACACTAGACCAGATATGTCTCAACAACACTAGACCAGATATATCTCAACAACACTAGACCAGATATATCTCAACAACACTAGACCAGATATGTCTCAACAACACTAGACCAGATATATCTCAACAACACTAGACCAGATATGTCTCAACAACACTAGACCAGATATGTCTCAACAACACTAGACCAGATATATCTCAACAACACTAGACCAGATATGTCTCAACAACACTAGACCAGATATGTCTCAACAACACTAGACCAGATATGTCTCAACAACACTAGACCAGATATGTCTCAACAACACTAGACCAGATATGTCTCAACAACACTAGACCAGATATATCTCAACAACACTAGACCAGATATATCTCAACAACACTAGACCAGATATGTCTCAACAACACTAGACCAGATATGTCTCAACAACACTAGACCAGATATATCTCAACAACACTAGACCAGATATATCTCAACAACACTAGACCAGATATCTCTCAACAACACTAGACCAGATATATCTCAACACCACTAGACCAGATATATCTCAACAACACTAGACCAGATATATCTCAACAACACTAGACCAGATATATCTCAACAACACTAGACCAGATGTGTCTCAACAACACTAGACCAGATATATCTCAACAACACTAGACCAGATATGTCTCAACAACACTAGACCAGATATATCTCAACAACACTAGACCAGATATGTCTCAACAACACTAGCCCAGATATGTCTCAACAACACTAGACCAGATATGTCTCAACAACACTAGACCAGATATGTCTCAACATCACTAGACCAGATATGTCTCAACAACACCAGACCAGATATATCTCAACAACACTAGACCAGATATGTCTCAACAACACTAGACCAGATATATCTCAACACCACAAGACCAGATATGTCTCAACAACACTAGACCAGATACAGTGCCTTGCGAAAGTATTCGGCCCCCTTGAACTTTGCGACCTTTTGCCACATTTCAGGCTTCAAACATAAAGATATAAAACTGTATTTTTTTGTGAAGCATCAACAACAAGTGGGACACAATCATGAAGTGGAACGACATTTATTGGATATTTTAAACTTTTTTAACAAATCAAAAACTGAAAAATTGGGCGTGCAAAATTATTCAGCCCCTTTACTTTCAGTGCAGCAAACTCTCTCCAGAAGTTCAGTGAGGATCTCTGAATGATCCAATGTTGACCTAAGTGACTAATGATGATAAATACAATCCACCTGTGTGTAATCAAGTCTCCGTATAAATGCACCTGCACTGTGATAGTCTCAGAGGTCCGTTAAAAGCGCAGAGAGCATCATGAAGAACAAGGAACACACCAGGCAGGTCCGAGATACTGCTGTGAAGAAGTTTAAAGCCGGATTTGGATACAAAAAGATTTCCCAAGCTTTAAACATCCCAAGGAGCACTGTGCAAGCGATAATATTGAAATGGAAGGAGTATCAGACCACTGCAAATCTACCAAGACCTGGCCGTCCCTCTAAACTTTCAGCTCATACAAGGAGAAGACTGATCAGAGATGCAGCCAAGAGGCCCATGATCACTCTGGATGCACTGCAGATATCTACAGCTGAGGTGGGAGACTCTATCCATAGGACAACAATCAGTCGTATATTGCACAAATCTGGCCTTTATGGAAGAGTGGCAAGAAGAAAGACATTTCTTAAAGATATCCATAAAAAGTGTTGTTTAAAGTTTGCCACAAGCCACCTGGGAGACACACCAAACATGTGGAAGAAGGTGCTCTGGTCAGATGAAACCAAAATTGAACTTTTTGGCAACAATGCAAAACGTTATGTTTGGCGTAAAAGCAACACAGCTCATCACCCTGAACACACCATCCCCACTGTCAAACATGGTGGTGGCAGCATCATGGTTTGGGCCTGCTTTTCTTCAGCAGGGACAGGGAAGATGGTTAAAATTGATGGGAAGATGGATGGAGCCAAATACAGGACCATTCTGGAAGAAAACCTGATGGAGTCTGCAAAAGACCTGAGACTGGGACGGAGATTTGTCTTCCAACAAGACAATGATCAAAAAACATAAAGCTAAATCTACAATGGAAAGGTTCAAAAATAAACATATCCAGGTGTTAGAATGGCCAAGTCAAAGTCCAGACCTGAATCCAATCGAGAATCTGTGGAAAGAACTGAAAACTGCTGTTCACAAATAATCTCCATCCAACCTCACTGAGCTCGAGCTGTTTTGCAAGGAGGAATGGGAAAAAATGTCAGTCTCTCGATGTGCAAAACTGATAGAGACATACCCCAAGCGACTTACAGCTGTAATCGCAGCAAAAGGTGGCGCTACAAAGTATTAACTTAAGGGGGCTGAATAATTTTGCACGCCCAATTTTTCAGTTTTTGATTTGTTAAAAAAGTTTGAAATATCCAATAAATGTCGTTCCACTTCATGATTGTGTCCCACTTGTTGTTGATTCTTCACAAAAAATACAGTTTTATATCTTTATGTTTGAAGCCTGAAATGTGGCAAAAGGTCGCAAAGTTCAAGGGGGCCGAATACTTTCGCAAGGCACTGTATATCTCAACAACACTAGACCAGATATGTCTCAACACCACTAGACCAGATATATCTCAACAACACTAGACCAGATATATCTCAACAACACTAGACCAGATATATCTCAACAACACTAGACCAGATATATCTCAACAACACTAGACCAGATATGTCTCAACAACACTAGACCAGATATATCTCAACAACACTAGACCAGATATGTCTCAACACCACTAGACCAGATATATCTCAACACCACTAGACCAGATATGTCTCATCAACACTAGACCAGATATATCTCAACACCACTAGACCAGATGTGTCTCAACAACACTAGACCAGATATATCTCAACAACACTAGACCAGATATATCTCAACAACACTAGACCAGATATATCTCAACAACACTAGACCAGATATATCTCAACAACACTAGCCCAGATATGTCTCAACAACACTAGAACAGATATATCTCAACAACACTAGACCAGATATATCTCAACAACACTAGCCCAGATATGTCTCAACAACACTAGCCCAGATATATCTCAACAACACTAGACCAGATGTGTCTCAACAACACTAGACCAGATATATCTCAACACCACTAGACCAGATATATCTCAACAACACTAGACCAGATATATCTCAACAACACTAGCCCAGATATGTCTCAACAACACTAGACCAGATATATCTCAACAACACTAGACCAGATATATCTCAACAACACTAGACCAGATATATCTCAACAACACTAGACCAGATATATCTCAACAACACTAGCCCAGATATGTCTCAACAACACTAGCCCAGATATGTCTCAACAACACTAGACCAGATGTGTCTCAACAACACTAGACCAGATATATCTCAACACCACTAGACCAGATATATCTCAACAACACTAGCCCAGATATGTCTCAACAACACTAGACCAGATATGTCTCAACAACACTAGACCAGAAAGGTTTCAACAACACTAGACCAGATGTGTCTCAACAACACTAGACCAGATATGTCTCAACAACACTAGACCAGATATATCTCAACAACACTAGACCAGATATGTCTCAACAACACTAGACCAGATATGTCTCAACAACACTAGACCAGATATGTCTCAACAACACTAGACCAGATATGTCTCAACAACACTAGCCCAGATATGTCTCAACAACACTAGACCAGATATGTCTCAACAACACTAGACCAGATATGTCTCAACATCACTAGACCAGATATGTCTCAACAACACCAGACCAGATATATCTCAACAACACTAGACCAGATATGTCTCAACAACACTAGACCAGATATATCTCAACACCACAAGACCAGATATGTCTCAACAACACTAGACCAGATACAGTGCCTTGCGAAAGTATTCGGCCCCCTTGAACTTTGCGACCTTTTGCCACATTTCAGGCTTCAAACATAAAGATATAAAACTGTATTTTTTTGTGAAGCATCAACAACAAGTGGGACACAATCATGAAGTGGAACGACATTTATTGGATATTTTAAACTTTTTTAACAAATCAAAAACTGAAAAATTGGGCGTGCAAAATTATTCAGCCCCTTTACTTTCAGTGCAGCAAACTCTCTCCAGAAGTTCAGTGAGGATCTCTGAATGATCCAATGTTGACCTAAGTGACTAATGATGATAAATACAATCCACCTGTGTGTAATCAAGTCTCCGTATAAATGCACCTGCACTGTGATAGTCTCAGAGGTCCGTTAAAAGCGCAGAGAGCATCATGAAGAACAAGGAACACACCAGGCAGGTCCGAGATACTGCTGTGAAGAAGTTTAAAGCCGGATTTGGATACAAAAAGATTTCCCAAGCTTTAAACATCCCAAGGAGCACTGTGCAAGCGATAATATTGAAATGGAAGGAGTATCAGACCACTGCAAATCTACCAAGACCTGGCCGTCCCTCTAAACTTTCAGCTCATACAAGGAGAAGACTGATCAGAGATGCAGCCAAGAGGCCCATGATCACTCTGGATGCACTGCAGATATCTACAGCTGAGGTGGGAGACTCTATCCATAGGACAACAATCAGTCGTATATTGCACAAATCTGGCCTTTATGGAAGAGTGGCAAGAAGAAAGACATTTCTTAAAGATATCCATAAAAAGTGTTGTTTAAAGTTTGCCACAAGCCACCTGGGAGACACACCAAACATGTGGAAGAAGGTGCTCTGGTCAGATGAAACCAAAATTGAACTTTTTGGCAACAATGCAAAACGTTATGTTTGGCGTAAAAGCAACACAGCTCATCACCCTGAACACACCATCCCCACTGTCAAACATGGTGGTGGCAGCATCATGGTTTGGGCCTGCTTTTCTTCAGCAGGGACAGGGAAGATGGTTAAAATTGATGGGAAGATGGATGGAGCCAAATACAGGACCATTCTGGAAGAAAACCTGATGGAGTCTGCAAAAGACCTGAGACTGGGACGGAGATTTGTCTTCCAACAAGACAATGATCAAAAAACATAAAGCTAAATCTACAATGGAAAGGTTCAAAAATAAACATATCCAGGTGTTAGAATGGCCAAGTCAAAGTCCAGACCTGAATCCAATCGAGAATCTGTGGAAAGAACTGAAAACTGCTGTTCACAAATAATCTCCATCCAACCTCACTGAGCTCGAGCTGTTTTGCAAGGAGGAATGGGAAAAAATGTCAGTCTCTCGATGTGCAAAACTGATAGAGACATACCCCAAGCGACTTACAGCTGTAATCGCAGCAAAAGGTGGCGCTACAAAGTATTAACTTAAGGGGGCTGAATAATTTTGCACGCCCAATTTTTCAGTTTTTGATTTGTTAAAAAAGTTTGAAATATCCAATAAATGTCGTTCCACTTCATGATTGTGTCCCACTTGTTGTTGATTCTTCACAAAAAATACAGTTTTATATCTTTATGTTTGAAGCCTGAAATGTGGCAAAAGGTCGCAAAGTTCAAGGGGGCCGAATACTTTCGCAAGGCACTGTATATCTCAACAACACTAGACCAGATATGTCTCAACACCACTAGACCAGATATATCTCAACAACACTAGACCAGATATATCTCAACAACACTAGACCAGATATATCTCAACAACACTAGACCAGATATATCTCAACAACACTAGACCAGATATGTCTCAACAACACTAGACCAGATATATCTCAACAACACTAGACCAGATATGTCTCAACACCACTAGACCAGATATATCTCAACACCACTAGACCAGATATGTCTCATCAACACTAGACCAGATATATCTCAACACCACTAGACCAGATGTGTCTCAACAACACTAGACCAGATATATCTCAACAACACTAGACCAGATATATCTCAACAACACTAGACCAGATATATCTCAACAACACTAGACCAGATATATCTCAACAACACTAGCCCAGATATGTCTCAACAACACTAGAACAGATATATCTCAACAACACTAGACCAGATATATCTCAACAACACTAGCCCAGATATGTCTCAACAACACTAGCCCAGATATATCTCAACAACACTAGACCAGATGTGTCTCAACAACACTAGACCAGATATATCTCAACACCACTAGACCAGATATATCTCAACAACACTAGACCAGATATATCTCAACAACACTAGCCCAGATATGTCTCAACAACACTAGACCAGATATATCTCAACAACACTAGACCAGATATATCTCAACAACACTAGACCAGATATATCTCAACAACACTAGACCAGATATATCTCAACAACACTAGCCCAGATATGTCTCAACAACACTAGCCCAGATATGTCTCAACAACACTAGACCAGATGTGTCTCAACAACACTAGACCAGATATATCTCAACACCACTAGACCAGATATATCTCAACAACACTAGCCCAGATATGTCTCAACAACACTAGACCAGATATGTCTCAACAACACTAGACCAGAAAGGTTTCAACAACACTAGACCAGATGTGTCTCAACAACACTAGACCAGATATGTCTCAACAACACTAGACCAGATATGTCTCAACAACACTAGACCAGATATGTCTCAACAACACTAGACCAGATATGTCTCAACAACACTAGACCAGATATATCTCATCAACACTAGACCAGATATGTCTCAACAACACTAGACCAGATATGTCTCAACAACACTAGACCAGATATGTCTCAACAACACCAGACCCTAGACCAGATATGTCTCAACAACACTAGACCAGATATGTCTCATCAACACTAGACCAGAAAGGTTTCAACAACACGAGACCAGATATGTCTCAACAACACTAGACCAGATATATCTCAACAACACTAGACCAGATGTGTCTCAACAACACTAGACCATATATCTCAACAACACTAGACCAGATATGTCTCATCAACACTAGACCAGATATATCTCAACAACACTAGACCAGATATATCTCAACACCACTAGACCAGATATATCTCAACAACACTAGACCAGATGTGTCTCAACAACACTAGACAAGATATATCTCAACAACACTAGACCAGATATATCTCAACACCACTAGACCAGATATGTCTCAACACCACTAGACCAGATATGTCTCATCAACACTAGACCAGATATGTCTCAACACCACTAGACCATATATCTCAACAACACTAGACCAGATATGTCTCATCAACACTAGACCAGATATATCTCAACAACACTAGACCAGATATATCTCAACACCACTAGACCAGATATATCTCAACAACACTAGACCAGATGTGTCTCAACAACACTAGACCAGATATATCTCATCAACACTAGACCAGATATGTCTCAACACCACTAGACCAGATATATCTCAACAACACTAGACCAGATATATCTCAACAACACTAGACCAGATATGTCTCAACAACACTAGACCAGATATGTCTCAACAACACTAGACCAGATATGTCTCAACAACACTAGACCAGATATATCTCAACAACACTAGACCAGAAAGGTTTCAACAACACTAGATCAGAAAGGTTTCAACAACACTAGACCAGATATATCTCAACAACACTAGACCAGATATATCTCAACAACATTAGACCAGATATGTCTCAACAACACTAGACCAGATATGTCTCAACAACACTAGACCAGATATGTCTCAACAACACTAGACCAGATATGTCTCAACAACACTAGACCAGATATATCTCAACAACATTAGACCAGATATGTCTCAACAACACTAGACCAGATATGTCTCAACAACACTAGACCAAATATATCTCAACAACACTAGACCAGATATATCTCAACAACACTAGACCAGATATATCTCAACAGCACTAGACCATGGTGAGTTAGGTCAAATGGTCTCCTCCCAGCAGAGCGAAGGTCGGCCATATTGATTTATTTGTTTTAGTGACAGTCTCTCTCCTTTTTACCAGAATACTGGAGGTCTGAGCTGATGCACTTTGTTTTAGTGACCGTCTCTCTCCTGTTTACCAGAATACTGGAGGTCTGAGCTGATGCACGTTGTTTTAGTGACAGTCTCTCTCCTGTTTACCAGAATACTGGAGGTCTGAGCTGATGCACGTTGTTTTAGTGACAGTCTCTCTCCTGTTTACCAGAATACTGGAGGTCTGAGCTGATGCACTTTGTTTTAGTGACCGTCTCTCTCCTGTTTACCAGAATACTGGAGGTCTGAGCTGATACACGTTGTTTTAGTGACAGTCTCTCTCCTGTTTACCAGAATACTGGAGGTCTGAGCTGATGCATGTTGTTTTAGTGACAGTCTCTCTCCTGTTTACCAAAATACTGGAGGTCTGAGCTGATGCACGTTGTTTTAGTGACAGTCTCTCTCCTGTTTACCAGAATACTGGAGGTCTGAGCTGATGCACGTTGTTTTAGTGACCGTCTCTCTCCTGTTTACCAGAATACTGGAGGTCTGAGCTGATACACGTTGTTTTAGTGACAGTCTCTCTCCTGTTTACCAGAATACTGGAGGTCTGAGCTGATGCATGTTGTTTTAGTGACAGTCTCTCTCCTGTTTACCAGAATACTGGAGGTCTGAGCTGATGCACGTTGTTTTAGTGACCGTCTCTCTCCTGTTTACCAGAATACTGGAGGTCTGAGCTGATACACGTTGTTTTAGTGACAGTCTCTCTCCTGTTTACCAGAATACTGGAGGTCTGAGCTGATGCATGTTGTTTTAGTGACAGTCTCTCTCCTGTTTACCAAAATACTGGAGGTCTGAGCTGATGCACTTTGTTTTAGTGACAGTCTCTCTCCTGTTTACCAGAATACTGGAGGTCTGAGCTGATGCACTTTGTTTTCGAGTGATGCTTTAAACACAGCCGAGGAAGGCCCTGGGATGGCCTGCCTGTCGATGATGTCATTATCCCAGTAAGTCATAAACACAACAGTCACAGTGATAAAGGCGGGCGCTGCACATGCCGCCTCTCAGGTCACTAAGTACGGTGATGCTCCTTACAAATTACAGAACCGAAATAAGGAAGCATTTTTGTTTTGCTGGTCTCTCTGTAACTATGACGTGGATGTAAATAAACCCAGCTGGGGGACAGTCTACGCCAAGTTCTCCAAAACAAGACGTGATGTTCACCCTCTCCCCAAGGACACATCACCCATCTATCAGCCTTCTATCTGTGAACACATATCGCTGAATTAAGAGGGGAAGAGATGTCTAACACACTAGATAAATGATAAGCTAAATGTCAATAGGCAGGACAGCACACACTGTTTAAAACACCACAGTACAAACATATAAACGACTGTGTAACTGACGCAAGACTGGAACTTGGCAACGATCCAACATTTACATAGCAAAAGAACGTAGACTAGGCTACACATCAACCAAATAGCCTTTATTCATTCACTTCCAGAACAGTAAATCAGCTATTTAATGAAACAGTTTTTAAGTAAAGTAAAGGCAGATGACCCCAGATTCCCCTGGACGTTGTGTGATGTAATGTCCTCAGATCTCCATACTGAGTTGAATGCTGACCTGTATAAATGTCGGGTTGATGCTGGACGTTAAACTGAGCAGCTGTTGAACAATGAGGACAAACGTCAGAAATAGCCACAGCCTTTTCCAGCCATAGTGGAACATACTCTAAACATCATAAATGTTATTCAATGTGGTTTCAATAAACTTCAGAATACTGTAGTACCTACTGAATATACATACTACTGATGCAGTTTAAATCTCCTGCATACAGTCTTTAAACCTATCCAGTCTTTTTTATTTGATTTATATAACAAAAAAACTTTACTAGTGAGGGAGTTACCAAACCAAGTGACACCCTATTCCCTATATAGTGTACTACTTTTCACCAGGGTCAATTGGTCAAAAGTACTGCATTTTAAGCTAATAGGTCAAATAGGGTTCCATTTGGAATGCATCCCCAAGCAGCCAATGGCTGCTCTGCCTCTGCTCAGCTGAGCTCACTACACACAGAGCCTAATTCAGAATTGGATTGTTTCTGTCCAGCTGGCTCACAGCAATGAGCACAGCAGCTGTAAGATAGCTGGAGGGACATACAGTACCAGTCAAAATATTAAGAACACCTACTCATTTAAAGGGTTATCTTTATTTTTACTATTTTATACATTGTAGAATAATAGTGAAGACATCAAAACTATGAAATAACACATACGGAATCATGTAGTAACCAAAAAAGTGTTAAACACATGAAAATATATGAGGAGTCCAAATTCTAGATTTTTGGTTCCAACCGACGTGTCTTTGTGAGACGTAGATAAGGTGAATGGATGATCTCCGCATGTGTTGTTCCCACCGTGAAGCATGGAGGAGGAGGTGTGATGTGTCGGGGAGCTTTGCAGGTGACACTGTCAGTGATTTATTTAGAATTTAAGGCACACTTAACCAGCATGGCTACCACAGCATTCTGCAGCGATACGCCATCCCATCTGGTTTGCACTTAGTGGGACTATCATTTGTTTTTCAATGACCCAACACCTCCAGGCTGTGTACGGGCTACTTGACCAAGAAGGAGAGTGATGGAGTGCTGCATCAGATGACCTGGCCTCCACAAACACCCAACTTCAACCCAATTGAGACGGTTTGGGATGAGTTGGGCCGCAGAGTGAAGGAAAATCAGCCAGCAAGTGGTCAGCATATGTGGGAACTCCTTCAGGACTGTTGGAAAAGCATTCCAGGTGAAGCTGGTTGAGAAAATGCCAAGATTATGCGAAGCTGTCATCAAGGTAAAGGGTGGCTACTTTGAAGAATTTCAAATCTGAAATAGATTTTGATTTGTTTAACACTTTTTTGGTTACTACATGATTCCATGTGTTATTTCATAGTTTTGATGTCTTCACTATTATTCTAAAATATAGAAAATAGTAAAAATAAAGAAAAACACTTGAATGAGTAGGTGTCCAAACTTTTGAATGGTACTGTATATCTCTCCCTACCTGCCTGTCTTGTGTACAGCATAACATCAACATGGACAAAACCCTCGTGGGTTTTCTCTAACAACACAGCCATTGTGCTCAGGCAGGCACTTCACAGGCTCCTAGCATGCCTTGTTCCAGGCAGGCACCTCACAGGCTCTGCAGGCTCCTATCATGGCTTGGTCCAGACAGGCACCTCACAGGCTCCTAGCATGGCTTGGTTCAGACAGGCACCTCACAGGCTCTGCAGGCTCCTAGCATGGCTTGTTCCTGGTGTACACCTTGCAGGCTCTGCAGGCTCCTAGCATGGCTTGTTCCTGGTAGGCTCTGCAGGCTCCTAGCATGGCTTGGTCCAGGCAGGCACCTCGTAGGCTCTGCAGGCTCCTAGCATGGCTTGGTCCAGGCAGGCACCTCGCAGGCCCTGCAGGCTCCTAGCATGGCTTGGTCCAGGCAGGATGTGCTTTAATCAGTTCCTTGGCCCGGGAGATTTTCTCCAAGTGGTACTGTACCAGCTCCACATTCTGTACTGGTGGCTGGGAAAGATTGGTGGGATTAACTAGAAGAGCTACAGTGTTTACCTTGTTTGTAGAAACTCAGCCAAGGGAGTGGGCTCACTCACAATTTTGCCTAAGAACACAGGCCTGACTAAAGAATGGTACCAACACATCCTCCGAGAGCAACTTCTCCCAACCATCCAGGAACAGTTCGGTGACGAACAATGCCTTTTCCAGCATGATGGAGCACCTTGCGATAAGGCAAAAGTGATAACTAAGTGGCTCGGGGAACAAAACACCGATATTTTGGGTCCATGGGAAGTATCTTTTTTTCTTTTTTTAACCCCTTTTTTCTCCCCAATTGGTAGTTACAGCCTTGTCTCATCGCTGCAACTCCCGTACGGACTCGGGAGAGGCGAAGGTCGAGAGCCATGCGTCCTCCAAAACACAACCCATCCAACCCGGAAGCCAGCCGCACCAATGTGTCGGAGGAAACACCTTATACCTGGCGACCTGGTCAGCGTGCACTGCGCCCGGCTCGCTACAGGAGTCGCTAGTGCGCGATGAGACAAGAATTTCACTGTCGGCCAAACCCTCCCTAACCCGGACGACGCTGGGTCAATTGTGCGCCGCCCCATGGGCCTCCCGGTCGCGGCCGGCTGCGACAGAGCCTGGACTCGAACCCAGAATCTCTGGTGGCACAGAGATTAGACCACTGCGCTATCCGGGAGGCCTGGAAGTTGTTTTGTCAAAAGTAAAATATGTAGGCTATGGAATCATCAACAGATGGACCACAGAGCAGCAGGCCTCCTCAACCAACAGTAGGCTGTGGAATCATCAACACATGGACCACAGAGCAGCAGGCCTCCTCAACCAACAGTAGGCTGTGGAATCATCAACACATGGACCACAGAGCAGCAGGCCTCCTCAACCAACAGTAGGCTGTGGAATCATCAACAGATGGTGGACCACAGAGCAGCAGGCCTCCTCAACCAACAGTAGGCTGTGGAATCATCAACACATGGACCACAGAGCAGCAGGCCTCCTCAACCAACAGTAGGCTATGGAATCATCAACCGATGGTGGACCACAGAGCAGCAGGCCTCCTTCAACAGATAGTAGGCTATGGAATCATCAACAGATGGACCACAGAGCAGCAGGCCTCCTCAACCAACAGTAGGCTGTGGAATCATCAACAGATGGACCACAGAGCAGCAGGCCTCCTCAACCAACAGTAGGCTGTGGAATCATCAACAGATGGACCACAGAGCAGCAGGCCTCCTCCTCAATCAACAGTAGGCTATGGAATCATCAACAGATGGTGGACCACAGAGCAGCAGGCCTCCTTCAACAGACAGTAGGCTATGGAATCATCAACCGATGGTGGACCACAGAGCAGCAGGCCTCCTCCTCAACCAACAGTAGGCTATGGAATCATCAACAGATGGTGGACCACAGAGCAGCAGGCCTCCTCAACCAACAGTAGGCTGTGGAATCATAAACAGATGGACCACAGAGCAGCAGGCCTCCTCAACAGACATTCACTGTTGCCTGAAGTTGTTTAATATGCTGTGTTAGTGTCAGCCTGGCCTGGCAGAGCTGACCAGCAGGGCTGAGCAGCAGCAGATCCTCTAGTCGGGTGGATGTGGATGTTCTGATTGGCTGCCATGCAAAGCAGAAGTCCAGCACCAGCCAACCCCATCCCGCCACAGCCCTCCCCCCCACCCCCGCCCTCTCCACTCCCAGTCAACTCACAGTGGCTGCCTCCCAAATGGAAACCTAACCTATAGTGCACAACGTTTAACAAGCAGTCCTAGGGAATAGGGTGCCATTTAAGAACAGTGACAGGTCTAGTGCAGCTAATCAGACCACCCTGTTGGACCCAAATGGTAACTGTTACAGAGTGAAACCAGCACCCTGTGAAAATCTGACTTGGTGGATTAGGGTTGTGGAATCAGATTAAGGTGGTAGGAGCTGCCTGAGACTGTAATGAACAAACTGAGAGGTTTTTCTCTTTCATTAGTAATCTATCAACATTCAGAGAGAGAGAGAGAGAGAGGCGCGAGGGATACGTAATGTTTCAACGTCCACTATGTGAGAGGAGGAGACTAGTACAGTAACAACTAGGCCCTGAGGGGGAATCTATACACACTAGGGGGGGTCAGTCTGGCCAGCGAGTCAGCAACAAAGCTGTTCCTACTCTATCATGTCTAAACACACTGGGGGGGAGGAGATCAGTCTGGCCAGCGAGCCAGCAACAAAGCTGTTACTACTCTATCATGTCTATACACACTGGGGGGGAGGAGATCAGTCTGGCCAGCGAGCCAGCAACAAAGCTGTTACTACTCTATCATGTCTATACCCACTGGGGGGAGGGGGGGGGGATCAGTCTGGCCAGCGAGCCAGCAACAAAGCTGTTACTACTCTATCATGTCTATACACACTGGGGGGGAGGAGATCAGTCTGGCCAGCGAGCCAGCAACAAAGCTGTTACTACTCTATCATGTCTATACACACTGGGGGGAGGGGGGGATCAGTCTGGCCAGCGAGCCAGCAACAAAGCTGTTACTACTCTATCATGTCTAAACACACTGGGGGGGGGGGGGATCAGTCTGGCCAGCGAGCCAGCAACAAAGCTGTTACTACTCTATCATGTCTAAACACACTGGGGGGAGGGGGGGGGATCAGTCTGGCCAGCGAGCCAGCAACAAAGCTGTTACTACTCTATCATGTCTATACCCACTGGGGGGAGGGGGGGGATCAGTCTGGCCAGCGAGTCAGCAACAAAGCTGTTACTACACTATCATGTCTAAACACACTGGGGGGAGGGGGGGATCAGTCTGGCCAGCGAGCCAGCAACAAAGCTGTTACTACTCTATCATGTCTATACCCACTGGGGGGGGGGGGGGGGGATCAGTCTGGCCAGCGAGCCAGCAACAAAGCTGTTACTACTCTATCATGTCTATACCCACTGGGGGGAGGGGGGGATCAGTCTGGCCAGCGAGCCAGCAACAAAGCTGTTACTACTCTATCATGTCTATACACACTGGGGGGAGGGGGGGATCAGTCTGGCCAGCGAGCCAGCAACAAAGCTGTTACTACTTTATCATGTCTATACCCAATGGGGGGAGGGGGGGATCAGTCTGGCCAGCGAGCCAGCAACAAAGCTGTTACTACTCTATCATGTCTAAACACACTGGGGGGGAGGAGATCAGTCTGGCCAGCGAGCCAGCAACAAAGCTGTTACTACTCTATCATGTCTAAACACACTGGGGGGGGGGGGGGATCAGTCTGGCAAGCGAGTCAGCAACAAAGCTGTTCCTACTCTATCATGTCTAAACACACTGGGGGGGAGGAGATCAGTCTGGCCAGCGAGCCAGCAACAAAGCTGTTACTACTCTATCATGTCTATACACACTGGGGGGGAGGAGATCAGTCTGGCCAGCGAGCCAGCAACAAAGCTGTTACTACTCTATCATGTCTAAACACACTGGGGGGGAGGAGATCAGTCTGGCCAGCGAGCCAGCAACAAAGCTGTTACTACTCTATCATGTCTATACACACTGGGGGGGGGGGGGGGGGCTCAGTCTGGCCAGCGAGTCAGCAACAAAGCTGTTACTACTCTATCATGTCTATACACACTGGGGGGGAGGAGATCAGTCTGGCCAGCGAGCCAGCAACAAAGCTGTTACTACTCTATCATGTCTAAACACACTTGGGGGAGGGGGGGGATCAGTCTGGCCAGCGAGCCAGCAACAAAGCTGTTACTACTCTATCATGTCTATACCCACTGGGGGGAGGGGGGGGATCAGTCTGGCCAGCGAGTCAGCAACAAAGCTGTTACTACACTATCATGTCTAAACACACTGGGGGGAGGGGGGGATCAGTCTGGCCAGCGAGCCAGCAACAAAGCTGTTACTACTCTATCATGTCTATACCCACTGGGGGGGGGGGGGGGATCAGTCTGGCCAGCGAGCCAGCAACAAAGCTGTTACTACTCTATCATGTCTATACCCACTGGGGGGAGGGGGGGATCAGTCTGGCCAGCGAGCCAGCAACAAAGCTGTTACTACTCTATCATGTCTATACACACTGGGGGGAGGGGGGGATCAGTCTGGCCAGCGAGCCAGCAACAAAGCTGTTACTACTTTATCATGTCTATACCCAATGGGGGGAGGGGGGGATCAGTCTGGCCAGCGAGCCAGCAACAAAGCTGTTACTACTCTATCATGTCTAAACACACTGGGGGGGAGGAGATCAGTCTGGCCAGCGAGCCAGCAACAAAGCTGTTACTACTCTATCATGTCTAAACACACTGGGGGGGGGGGGATCAGTCTGGCAAGCGAGTCAGCAACAAAGCTGTTCCTACTCTATCATGTCTAAACACACTGGGGGGGAGGAGATCAGTCTGGCCAGCGAGCCAGCAACAAAGCTGTTACTACTCTATCATGTCTATACACACTGGGGGGGGGGGGGGGGGGGGGCTCAGTCTGGCCAGCGAGTCAGCAACAAAGCTGTTACTACTCTATCATGTCTATACACACTGGGGGGGAGGAGATCAGTCTGGCCAGCGAGCCAGCAACAAAGCTGTTACTACTCTATCATGTCTAAACACACTGGGGGGGGGGGGGGGGGATCAGTCTGGCAAGCGAGTCAGCAACAAAGCTGTTACTACTCTATCATGTCTAAACACACTGGGGGGGAGGAGATCAGTCTGGCCAGCGAGCCAGCAACAAAGCTGTTACTACTCTATCATGTCTATACACACTGGGGGGGAGGAGATCAGTCTGGCCAGCGAGCCAGCAACAAAGCTGTTACTACTCTATCATGTCTAAACACACTGGGGGGAGGGGGGGGATCAGTCTGGCCAGCGAGCCAGCAACAAAGCTGTTACTACTCTATCATGTCTAAACACACTGTGGGGAGGGGGGGGATCAGTCTGGCCAGCGAGCCAGCAACAAAGCTGTTACTACTCTATCATGTCTAAACACACTGGGGGGAGGGGGGGATCAGTCTGGCCAGCGAGCCAGCAACAAAGCTGTCACTACTCTATCATGTCTATACACACTAGGGGGGGGGGGGATCAGTCTGGCCAGCGAGCCAGCAACAAAGCTGTTACTACTCTATCATGTCTATACACACTGGGGGGATGGGGGGGATCAGTCTGGCAAGCGAGTCAGCAACAAAGCTGTTACTACTCTATCATGTCTATACACATGAGGGGAGGTGGGGGGGGGGGGGGGATCAGTCTGGCCAGTGAGCCAGCAACAAAGCTGTTACTACTCTATCATGGCAAGTCAGTCCCACGAGAGAGCACAGTCTTCCAACTTCCACAAACAGTCATCTTGTACTGCAGGCAAAGGTCAACTGGTTTGGTCAATTACATTCCAATAGCTTTTTGGAATTTCAGTTTACATAAGTGAATTTAAATGGAATTGACCCCCCCAACCCTGGTCTGAATGGTGAATAGTACAGTAAGTCAGTCCCACGAGAGAGCACAGTTTTCCAACTTCCACAAACAGTCATCTTGTACTGCAGGCAAAGGTCAACTGGTTTGGTCAATTACATTCTAATAGCTTTTTGGAATTTCAGTTTACATAAGTGAATTTAAATGGAATTGACCCCCCCAACCCTGGACTGAATGGTGAATAGTACAGTAAGCTGTTCACAGGAAAGTTAAAGCACTCACACACAGCTAAACAGTGCATAGGGGACAAACAGTTAGGAAAGATTTAAAGGTCCCGAACACTCATTCTGATTCCCATGGAAAAGTGCCTTTTGAGTGACAAAAACATCACCCACAATATGTTTCACCTATAAAACATTTCAACATGTGAAGTTAGGAAGTCTGAAAGGACAGATTGAGTGGGCGGGGACCTAGCAGGCTGAGTGGGCGGGGACCTAGCAGGCTGAGTGGGTCGGGGACCTAGCAGGCTGAGTGGGCGGAGACCTAGTAGGCTGAGTGGGCGGGGACCTAGCAGGCTGAAAGGACAGATTGAGTAGGCACGGAGATAGTTGACTGAGTGGGCGGGGACCTAGCAGGCTGAGTGGGCGGGGACCTAGAAGTCTGAAAGGACATATTGAGTAGGCACGGAGATAGTTGACTGAGTGGGCGGGGACCTAGCAGGCTGAGTGGGCGGGGACCTAGCAGGCTGAGTGGGCGGGGACCTAGAAGTCTGAAAGGACAGATTGAGTAGGCACGGAGATAGTTGACTGAGTGGGCGGGGACCTAGAAGTCTGAAAGGACAGATTGAGTAGGCACGGAGATAGTTGACTGAGTGGGCGGGGACCTAGAAGTCTGAAAGGACAGATTGAGTAGGCACGGAGATAGTTGACTGAGTGGGCGGGGACCTAGAAGTCTGAAAGGACAGATTGAGTAGGCACGGAGATAGTTGACTGAGTGGGCGGGGACCTAGAAGTCTGAAAGGACAGATTGAGTAGGCACGGAGATAGTTGACTGAGTGGGCGGGGACCTAGAAGTCTGAAAGGACAGATTGAGTAGGCACGGAGATAGTTGACTGAGTGGGCGGGGACCTAGTAGGCTGAGTGGGCGGGGACCTAGCAGGCTGAGTGGGCGGGGACCTAGCAGGCTGAAAGGACAGATTGAGTAGGCACGGAGATGATCCCTTATTGCTGTGACTTCAAATCAGTGTAGATGAAGGGGAGGAGACGGGTTAAATAATTGTCTTGAAGCCTTGAGACATTTGAGACATTGAATGTGTATGTGTGCCATTCAGAGGGTGAATGGGCCAGACAAAAGATTGAAGTGTCTTTGAATGGGGTATGGTAGTAGGTGCCAGGCGCACAGGTTTGAACTGCAACACTAGTGGGGGTTTTTCCAACTCAGTATTAGGAAGGTGTTCCTAATGTTTGGAATACTCAGGGTATATTATCTCTCAGACAATGTTCATAATTCATGACTATCAATGATGTCAAGAAGTTTGTATGAATCTCCTGTTTGAAATGTCTCTCGGCGTAATGACATGACAACTGTGTTGTTGTTTTGGCAACCCTTCTCCTTGCTTTTGTTCCATGCTGGCTAAAGACCTAGCTAGCCAGCAACTTCTCTAGCAAACACCAGACACAGATGAAAGCAGAAACCTATAAGTACATTTGCCTTAGAATAGATGAATAGGGGAAACCTCTCTAATTATATTTGTTGACACGCTGCAGTCAACTTTAGGCATCAGTTGACTAGCTAACTAGCTATGTAAACCATAGCCCTCTGCAAACACGCCTTCTGCCATGTTGGTTACTAGGACGAAACCTTACTTAAAAAGGTACTTTTGAGATATTAATATAAGTATTTTAAATGTTGATGGAATTAGAGTGAAAAATAATTGTATTTCAAAATCTAAATATATTCCATATTTGAGAGAACAATATAAGAAGTGTAACGACGCTAAGATGGTGTCTGTATCATGTACGGTTCACAGACCTATGGCTACGTTTACACAGGCAGCCCCAATTCTGATCTTTTCTTCACTATTTGGTCTTTCGGCCAATCAGTTTAGCTCTGAAAAAAAGATCTGATGTGATGAAAAGATCTGATGTGATGAAAAGATCTGATATGATTGATCAAAATACCAATTAATGAAGAAAGAAATATCAGAATTGGGCTGCCTGTGTAAACGCAGCCGTAGGGTTTAAAAAGGGCCTAAACTGGCCACTTTCATCATGATTTTCCCCAAAACTGTTGGTGATACAAATAGAAAAATCAGGTCAAACATCCTTCCTCCCAATGAAGTTACTACGTGAGCATTGCCAGAACAATCTGACATACCAAAAATATTTTCGGCCTACACTGGCGTGGAATCGCCAATAGCATTCACAAAGTATTTATATGTGTGTGGCATATAAAGAGTAAAAAATGGACTTACTATGTTGATGAGTGTGAGGACATAGTTCTGTACGTGCTCCTTGCCATGGAAGCGCACCACAGAGTCGTCCACAGCCAGCAGCACCTCAATGTTGTAGTCGTCCTTCTTGGCGTGCCGCCGTTTGCGCTCAGACTCTGTCAGCTTGAGCTCCAAGAGGTCCAGAGCACCGGGGAGGTCAGCAATCCCAAAGTCTGTCACTGTGTGGAGGAGAAGAGACATGAGGAATTACAACAAGGAACATTTAGCATATTTAGCATATTCATGTAAACATGAACAGCATGTTCAAGTAACATAGCAACATTTAGCCTACAGCAAGCATGTTTACATGAGGAATTACAACAAGTAACATAGCAACATTTAGCCTACAGCAGCATGTTTTACATGAGGATGAGGAGGTAGTATGGCCTCCTCTCCGATGGCTCCCAATTCCCTATTTAGTGCACTCCTCGTAGGTGCTTCACAACATTAAAAATGGAAAACGGTGCCATCGGGGACATAACCTACGAGTTTGCTGCTCAAGCGTTGGTCAAAAGTAGTGCACTTAAATAGGAAATGGGGAGAAATATGGGACACAACCAAGCTTTGGAATTGTCTCGTGTCGTCTCAATGATGCAGACAGTCCAGACATGAACAGGAGAGACTGTACAAGGCTGATCTGAGACCTGTACAATGATGCAGACAGTACAGACATGAACAGGAAAGACTGTACAAGGCTGAACTGAGACCTGTACAATGATGCAGACAGTCCAGACATGAACAGGAGATACTGTACAAGGCTGATCTGAGACCTGTACAATACAACGACCCCTTGATCCCATCACCTGAACACTATCTCCAATCATACATAAACAACAGCATGACACGCCAACATCCTCTTCCTGCTCAACCCCCTCAACATCCTCTTCCTGCTCAACCCCCTCAACATCCTCTTCCTGCTCAACCCCCTCAACATCCTCATCCTGCTCAACCCCCTCAACATCCTCTTCCTGCTCAACCCCCTCAACATCCTCTTCCTGCTCAACCCCCTCAACATCCTCTTCCTGCTCAACCCCCTCAACATCCTCTTCCTGCTCAACCCCCTCAACATCCTCATCCTGCTCAACATCCTCTTCCTGCTCAATCCCCTCAACATCCTCTTCCTGCTCAACCCCCTCAACATCCTTTTCCTGCTCAACCCCCTCAACATCCTCTTCCTGCTCAACCCCCTCAACATCCTCTTCTTGCTCAACCCCCTATGTACACTATACAGTGCCTTGCGAAAGTATACGGCCCCCTTGAACTTTGCCACCTTTTGCCACCTTTCAGGCTTCAAACATAAAGATATAAAACTGTATTTTTTTGTGAAGAATCAACAACAAGTGGGACACAATCATGAAGTGGAACGACATTTATTGGATATTTCAAACTTGTTTAACAAATCAAAAACTGAAAAATTGGGCGTGCAAAATGATTCAGCCCCTTTACTTTCAGTGCAGCAAACTCTCTCCAGAAGTTCAGTGAGGATCTCTGAATGATCCAATATTGACCTAAATGACTAATGATGATAAATACAATCCACCTGTGTGTAATCAAGTCTCCGTATAAATGCACCTGCACTGTGATAGTCTCAGAGGTCCGTTAAAAGCGCAGAGAGCATCATGAAGAACAAGGAACACACCAGGCAGGTCCGAGATACTGTTGTGAAGAAGTTTAAAGCCGGATTTGGATACAAAAAGATTTCCCAAGCTTTAAACATCCCAAGGAGCACTGTGCAAGCGATAATATTGAAATGGAAGGAGTATCAGACCACTGCAAATCTACCAAAACCTGGCCGTCCCTCTAAACTTTCATCTCATACAAGGAGAAGACTGATCAGAGATGCAGCCAAGAGGCCCATGATCACTCTGGATGAACTGCAGAGATCTACAGCTGAGGTGGGAGACTCTGTCCATAGGACAACAATCAGTCGTATATTGCACAAATCTGGCCTTTATGGAAGAGTGGCAAGAAGAAAGCCATTTCTTAAAGATATCCATAAAAAGTGTTGTTTAAAGTTTGCCACAAGCCACCTGGGAGACACACCAAACATGTGGAAGAAGGTGCTCTGGTCAGATGAAACCAAAATTGAACTTTTTGGCAACAATGCAAAACGTTATGTTTGGCGTAAAAGCAACACAGCTGAACACACCATCCCCACTGTCAAACATGGTGGTGGCAGCATCATGGTTTGGGCCTGCTTTTCTTCAGCAGGGACAGGGAAGATGGTTAAAATTGATGGGAAGATGGATGGAGCCAAATACAGGACCATTCTGGAAGAAAACCTGATGGAGTCTGCAAAAGACCTGAGACTGGGACGGAGATTTGTCTTCCAACAAGACAATGATCCAAAACATAAAGCAAAATCTACAATGGAATGGTTCAAAAATAAACATATCCAGGTGTTAGAATGGCCAAGTCAAAGTCCAGACCTGAATCCAATCGAGAATCTGTGGAAAGAACTGAAAACTGCTGTTCACAAATGCTCTCCATCCAACCTCACTGAGCTCGAGCTGTTTTGCAAGGAGGAATGGGAAAAAATGTCAGTCTCTCGATGTGCAAAACTGATAGAGACATACCCCAAGCGACTTACAGCTGTAATCGCAGCAAAAGGTGGCGCTACAAAGTATTAACTTAAGGAGGGCTGAATAATTTTGCACGCCCAATTTTTCAGTTTTTGATTTGTTAAAAAAGTTTGAAATATCCAATAAATGTCGTTCCACTTCATGATTGTGTCCCACTTGTTGTTGATTCTTCACAAAAAAATACAGTTTTATATCTTTATGTTTGAAGCCTGAAAGGTGGCAAAAGGTGGCAAAGTTTAAGGGGGCCGAATACTTTCGCAAGGCACTGTATATGATGACAGAAACCTCTGTATGGTCCATATCTGGAATATAATGTTGATGTCCCGTACGTCAGAGACATCATCTTCTGTAATATACAACTTAAAGAAACAGATGACTGTGCATTCTCAGTAGGATATGATTTGGCATTTTAGTTATTTTATTTGTAAGCTGCATGTGTCCCTGGAAAATGACTCGGCGAAATGCAACAGTTACCTGTAAAGTCAACAATGGAAAGAACGGAAACCATCCGAAAATAACAGTTAAGTACAATAGCAAAACATAATAATGTTTTTAATTTCCTTATTGAACATTATTGTTGTCAACAGCAACAGGAATGTGTCTGGATAAAATGTGTTATTACCATGTAGAAACAGCCTGGTGTTATAAAACATAGAGTGTGGCTATGGGCAGCTGGGAATTATCACATTCCACCATGACGGCAAGGAAGCTCTGCCACCTCACTACGCTGTCTGAGACCCACACACTAGACCAGACGGGCATCCAGCCTGGGCTCAATACTATTCCAAATCGAGGACTTTCAGCGCTTGCTCTAGCCTGCTTCCTTATGCAGACAGTTCTAGGAAGGTGAATCGTATAAATGTTCCTAGGTGAGAAACAGCACAGCATAGAGAAGAGAAAATACTACTGTGTCGTTAGAACGAATACTTGGAATCTGTCGGACAAATAATAGGCTGCCACAGAGGAAGGTTAGTCTCAGTGGCTAGAAATACAAGGGCTCTCTATGTGTCTAAGGTTCAATCATCCACTACTCTACTCTATAGAAATACAAGGGCTCTCTATGTGTCTAAGGTCCAATCATCCACTACTCTACTCTATAGAAATACAAGGGCTCTCTATGTGTCTAAGGTCCAATCATCCACTACTCTATTGAAATACAAAGGCTCTCTATGTGTCTAAGGTCCAATCATCCTCTACTCTATAGAAATACAAGGGCTCTCTATGTGTCTAAGGTCCAATCATCCTCTACTCTACTCTATAGAAATACAAAGGCTCTCTATGTGTCAAAGGTTCAATCATCCTCTACTCTATAGAAATACAAGGGCTCTATATGTGTCTAAGGTCCAATCATCCTCTACTCTACTCTATAGAAATACAAGGGCTCTCTATGTGTCTAAGGTTCAATCATCCTCTACTCTATAGAAATACAAAGGCTCTCTATGTGTCTAAGGTCCAATCATCCTCTACTCTATAGAAATACAAGGGCTCTATGTGTCTAAGGTTCAATCATCCTCTACTCTATAGAAATACAAGGGCTCTCTATGTGTCTAAGGTCCAATCATCCTCTACTCTATAGAAATACAAGGGCTCTCTATGTGTCTAAGGTCCAATCATCCTCTACTCTACTCTATAGAAATACAAGGGCTCTCTATGTGTCTAAGGTCCAATCATCCTCTACTCTACTCTATAGAAATACAAGGGCTCTCTATGTGTCTAAGGTCCAATCATCCTCTACTCTACTCTATAGAAATACAAGGGCTCTCTATGTGTCTAAGGTTCAATCATCCTCTACTCTACTCTATAGAAATACAAGGGCTATCTATGTGTCTAAGGTCCAATCATCCTCTACTCTATAGAAATACAAGGGCTCTCTATGTGTCTATGGTTCAATCATCCTCTACTCTACTCTATAGAAATACAAGGGCTCTCTATGTGTCTAAGGTCCAATCATCCTCTATTCTACTCTATAGAAATACAAGGGCTCTCTATGTGTCTAAGGTCCAAGCATCCACAGGAGGTTGGAGATAGCAGCTGTCCATTGGACATGATTGAGATAATATCAGGACAAACTGAGAGAGGTTTTGCATGCTGTCTGTGACAATGTGACAAACTGAGAGAAGTGGTTAAACTTGACAAATAGGAAGTATGGTTGTAAATGGCCCAGCCAGCTGCCTACGTTTCAGTACTTTCAGAACCACATCATGGTTGTAAATGGCCCTGCCAGCTGCCTACGTTCCAGTACTTTCAGAACCACATCATGGTTGTAAATGGCCCAGCCAGCTGCCTACATTCCAGTACTTTCAGAACCACATCATGGTTGTAAATGGCCCAGCCAGCTGCCTATACATTCCAGTACTTTCAGAACCACATCATTACAGCCTGACTGCTGTAAGACCGTCAGTGGTAACCCGTCACTCTGAATACGTTGGCAAGAAGTTTCTCTGAGACAAGGCGGTTTGATATGAACCGCGGGGGAAACGTTCTCCGCACGCTGTCACGGTCACCGGGGTGACTCTGTTGTTATTGTTACTGGACCCGCGGGGAGCGCATGGGATATAATCCATACGTCACACCGTACTGATGGTCTGAATGGTATGCATACGACCATAGTTACAATGGTAACTTCCGTTCTAGTATCAGATAGGAGTTCTTTGGCTTGTAACCATAGCAGATCCCTTTTGGTGCTCTGTAGAACCCTTTTTTAAATGTTCTATAAAGAACCATGCTCATGAGGTTCTAAATGGAACCTGTATGGTGATATGAAGAACCCTTTCCTCAGGTTCTATATTCAAGGGCTGCACGTTGCGTCACAATATTGTTTTGAACGTTCGTTTTAGGACTGACGCCCGACTGAGCATTCTACTCAATGCATCCTCATCGGGCGCTGATGACGGGTTGATCTGAAAGTGCATAACTGAGGCTTGAAAACAAAAATGACATTTATAAAAGGCAAATAAATAGTATGAAAACCTTTTGTCATCATTTTGATGTCGCCAGATTGACTTTAGCTGCAGTATAACGTTAGCTAGCTAGCTAAGCTTGAGGGGAGACCTTCAGATTGACTTTAGCTGCAGTATAACGTTAGCTAGCTAGCTAAGCTTGAGGGGAGACCTTCAGATTGACTTTAGCTGCAGTATAACGTTAGCTAGCTAGCTAAGCTTGAGGGGAGACCTTCAGATTGACTTTAGCTGCAGTATAACGTTAGCTAGCTAGCTAAGCTTGAGGGGAGATGTCCAGATTTTAGCTGGCTAATATTAGGGTCCTTTATAGAACATTTATGGAGAATGGCTCTATAAAGAACCATTAATATAAGGTTCTATATAGCATCAAAAAGGGTTCCACTATGGTTGCAACCCTTTTCTTATGGTCCTTTATAGAACCTTTATGGAGAATGGTTCTATAAAGAACCTTCTTTAATCTTAAAGGTTCTTTGTAGATCCTATTGAAAACCATACAGGGTTTATTCTGGTCAGACATGTTATATTGTTAAAATTCCCTAGGCGTTATTATTGACAAGTTGAAACAAGTGAGCTTCCTCTGGAACAGCTGGGGTCCCTGAGGAGAGACTTGAGACCCACTGACTGATTTAGTCAGCTGTTCTCAACTAACACAAGGCCATAACATGAGTCTTTCACAGGACACCATCACTGGCCATTGTCATATCTAATATGTAATGGCATAACACAACACAACATATCAGATAAACTGACATGACACTAACTCACAATTGCACAAAAAGAGCTGTGCGTAAACCACGGCCCCAAAAATTCTAATGAGCTGCTTCCCCTACATTTTAATTATCACTAAAAGAAGAAAGAACCATTTTCTGAACTGTAAAGAACCCTAGTTCTGAACTGTAAAGAACCCTAGTTCTGAACTGTAAAGAACCCTAGTTCTGAACTGTAAAGAACCCTAGTTCTGAACTGTAAAGAACCCTAGTTCTGAACTGTAAAGAACCCTAGTTCTGAACTGCAAAGAACCCTAGTTCTGAACTGTAAAGAACCCTAGTTCTGAACTGTAAAGAACCCTAGTTCTGAACTGTAAAGAACCCTAGTTCTGAACTGTAAAGAACCCTAGTTCTGAACTGTAAAGAACCCTAGTTCTGAACTGTAAAGAACCCTAGTTCTGAACCGTAAAGAACCCTAGTTCTGAACTGTAAAGAACCCTAGTTCTGAACTGTAAAGAACCCTAGTTCTGAACTGTAAAGAACCATTTGAAGAGCTCAAAGGGCTATTTGAGGCATTATGGTTCCACATAGAACCATCACTTTTCCCGAAGAACCCTTGAGGAACCCTCATTGTTTTAGTGTGTATGACTGTACATCACCTTTACAGTCCCAGACACTGGAGAGAGAATCTACGGCACCTATAACAGTAGGACAGCCTACGGCCAGATGCTCAAGCTATTGTTCACGGACAGGAGGGAATTCATAGAGGAGTCAGGTCCATTTTAACTGTAGAGCAGAGAGACAGACTTTTCCCCCAGTGCTTTCATAGGGGCCGAGCATTCCTCACAGCTGGTGCAGTGAACAGTCTGTCTGCTGTGTGTGTGTGTGTGTGTGTGTGCATGAGTGTGTGTGTGCTTGTGTGCACTCACCCCTCCTCTCTCCACTACATTGGTGGTGTTCCCTTTCCTTACCTTCATTGTGGAGGTCCTTCCTTGTTTGGACTGGTTCACTTTTGATGGCAGATCTCCTGTAGACCACATGGACACGACCTTTCACCTCCACATCCTGCTGACCCTTCTCTAGAGGCTCGATGAAAAACTCCCCGTTATCAGTCCGGATCAGGCCTGCCTGGAAAAAAACACAGCTCTTCACATAATGTGGTTTAAAGTACTTAAGTAAAAAAAATACTTTAAAGTACTACTTAAGTAGTTTTGGGGAGTATCTTTACTTTACAATTTATATTGTTGACAACTTTTACTTTTACTACATTCCTTAATAAGAAAATAATGTACTTTTTACTCCATACATTTTCCTTGACACCCAAAAGTACTGGTTACATTTAGAATGCTTAGCAGGACAGGAAACTGGTCCAAGTCATGCCCTTAACAGAACATCCCAGTAGGGATCTACTGCCTCTGATCCGGAGCACTCACTAGACACACACACTTCATTTTGTAAACGATGTCTGAATGATGGAGTGTGCCCCTGGCTACCTGAAAATTAGTATTAATATATATTTACATGATGTCATCTGGTTTGCTTAATTTGAAATGATTTTAAATGATTTATACTTTTACTTTTGATACTAAAGTATATTTAAAACCAAATACTTTTAGACTTTTACTCAAATAGAATTTTACTGGGTGAGTTTTACTTTAGATATTTTCTATTAAGGTTTATTTACTTTTTCCCCAACCACTATTCACTTTAGTACCTATAACCCCAGGCCTCTACATTAGTACACAGGCCTCTACATTAGTACACAGGCCTCTACATTAGTACACAGGCCTCTACATTAGTACACAGGCCTCCACATTAGTACACAGGCCTCCACATTAGTACACAGGCCTCCACATTAGTACACAGGCCTCTACATTAGTACACAGGCCTCTACATTAGTACACAGGCCTCGACATTAGTACACAGGCCTCTACATTAGTACACAGGCCTCTACATTAGTACACAGGCCTCTACATTAGTACACAGGCCTCCACATTAGTACACAGGCCTCTACATTAGTACACAGGCCTCTACATTAGTACACAGGCCTCCACATTAGTACACAGGCCTCTACATTAGTACACAGGCCTCTACATTAGTACACAGGCCTCCACATTAGTACACAGGCCTCTACATTAGTACACAGGCCTCTATATTACTACACAGGCCTCGACATTAGTACACAGGCCTCTACATTAGTACACAGGCCTCTACATTAGTACACAGGCCTCTACATTAGTACACAGGCCTCCACATTAGTACACAGGCCTCTACATTAGTACACAGGCCTCTACATTAGTACACAGGCCTCGACATTAGTACACAGGCCTCTACATTAGTACACAGGCCTCTACATTAGTACACAGGCCTCTACATTAGTACACAGGCCTCCACATTAGTACACAGGCCTCTACATTAGTACACAGGCCTCTACATTAGTACACAGGCCTCTACATTAGTACACAGGCCTCTACATTAGTACACAGGCCTCTACATTAGTACACAGGCCTCCACATTAGTACACAGGCCTCTACATTAGTACACAGGCCTCTATATTACTACACAGGCCTCGACATTAGTACACAGGCCTCTACATTAGTACACAGGCCTCTACATTAGTACACAGGCCTCCACATTAGTACACAGGCCTCCACATTAGTACACAGGCCTCTACATTAGTACACAGGCCTCTACATTAGTACACAGGCCTCTACATTAGTACACAGGCCTCGACATTAGTACACAGGCCTCGACATTAGTACACAGGCCTCTACATTAGTACACAGGCCTCTACATTAGTACACAGGCCTCCACATTAGTACACAGGCCTCTACATTAGTACACAGGCCTCTATATTACTACACAGGCCTACGTATTACTACACTCAGTGTTCAGAGGTTGTTGATTGGCCCTTCACAAGCCCTTAGTATCAGCCCTAGGTATGGAAACACAACTTCCCCAGTATAATACCAGGCTGTATACTATAACCCCAGTATAATACCAGGCTGTGTACTATAACCCCAGTATAATACCAGGCTGTATACTATAACCCCAGTATAATACCAGGCTGTATACTATAACCCCAGTATAATACCAGGCTGTATAATATAACCCCAGTATAATACCAGGCTGTATACTATAACCCCAGTATAATACCAGGCTGTATAATATAACCCCAGTATAATACCAGGCTGTATACTATAACCCCAGTATAATACCAGGCTGTGTACTATAACCCCAGTATAATACCAGGCTGTATACTATAACCCCAGTATAATACCAGGCTGTATTCTATAACCCCAGTATAATACCAGGCTGTATTCTATACCCCCAGTATAATACCAGGTATAGTATAATAATTATAGTATAATACCCCTGTATAGTTTCTCTGGGAGTGGGAACCCACCTAAAGTGAACTATGTGGACACATAGATGAACATTGGCAGTAGAATGGCCTTACTGAAGAGCTCAGTGACTTTCAACGTGGCACCATCATAGGATGCCACCTTTCCAACAAGTCAGTTTGTTACATTTCTGCCCTGCTAGTGCTGCCCCGGTCTACTGTAAGTGCTGTTATTGTGAAGTGGAAACGTCTAGGAGCAACAACGGCTCAGCCGCAAAGTGGTAGGCCACACAAGCTCACAGAACAGGACCGCCGAGTGCTGAAGCGCACTTCGCTTAAAAATATTCTGTCCTCGGTTGCAACACTCACTACTGAGGTACAAACTGCCTCTGGAAGCAACGTCAGCACAAAAACTTTGTCTGGAGCTTCATGAAGTGGGTTTCCATGGCCGAGCAGCAGAATTCACCTTAAAAAGCTATTTTTTTTTAATGATTTCCCTTCTCTTCCATATCCATCCTTGAGTAATCTCCTCTTCTTTCAAGTTGTAATTGTAGAGGAGATTATAATTATCAAAAGGAAGTTAGCCTACAGTGTATGGAGGAATCAATGGGGAAATTACATAGGTCGAAATAATTGAGATAATTATTTCAACATTCAACAATGTTACTTTCAAAACTATTGGAAAACGTTAGACTGTGTGTTTTTCTCCAAGGAAATTGTATATCTGATTGTTCAGTCTAGCGTCTCTATTCATACGGTTTTATTCAATAGTTTCGACAATAATAGTAAAAAAAATAATAAGAAGGAAATATTCAATTGTGGGGCTACTGTGAGGTAAACTAATTTTAAACCAATCACTGGAGAGGCAGAGGTCCATAATGACCTCTAAACTGTACAAAGGACACAAGACCAGCTCTCTCTCTGTGTCTCATCTCAACTCTGTATGACCCCTAAGAGTTTGATTCAAAGCAAAGAGAGAGAGATGGCAGAGCCCAGGGTCTTCCGTACTGGTTCTGAGAGTATTTCATGAGTCCAGACTCCAGAGCCATGCCATCTGGCACAGTCATTTCTGCATGATTGTAGAGCACTCCTTTCCTCTCTAATCCTCCCCTCTCTTCCTTTCCTCTTCTCCTCTCCCCCATCCACCCCTCTCCTCTCTCCACTTGTCTTCTCCTCTCTTCCTCTCCTCTCTCCATCCACCTCTCCTCTCTTCTCTCCTCCTCCATTCCCCTCTCTCCCTCCTCTCTCCTCCTTTCCTCTCTCCTCCTCGCTCTTCTCACTCCTCCCTTCCTCCTCTCCCCCATCCACCCCTCTCCTCTCTCCACTTGTCTTCTCCTCTCCTCATCCACCTCTCCTCTCTTCTCTCCTCCTCCTCCTCCTTTCCCCTCTCTCCCTCTTCTCTCCTCCTCCTCCTATCCTCTCCTCCTCGCTCATCCCCTCCTCCTCTCTTCTCTCCTCCTCCTTTCCCCTCTCTCCATCTTCTCTCCTCCTCCTCCTATCCTCTCTTCCTCCTCTCCCTCCTCTCTCCTCCTCTCCTCTCTCCTCCTCCTCTCTTCTCTCCTCCTCCTTTCCCCTCTCTCCATCTTCTCTCCTCCTCCTCCTATCCTCTCCTCCTCCTCTCCCTCCTCTCTCCTCCTTTCCTCTCTCCTCCTCCTATCCTCTCTCCAGACTATAATTAACCATTTCAGTTCTCCAGTAGTTTGATGATGCAATCCCATGACAGAGAGAAGTTAACAATTACTCTCACATGTATAAATGGGAGAAGACATTTGTTCGGTTATGTCATTAACAGTCGTGGATTCCTTTCAGAAATGTGTCAACACCCGTAAACTTAGTTGAAATGTGTGACACGGTACATTGTGTTGGATGTGATGCTTTAGAGTCTGTACTCATGTCCAACATTCTCTGAGGAACCCACACCCTTTCCTTTAGAAAATACAGTAGGCCATCATTATACTGGTAAAAAAGGGGAAGAAAAACACATATGCATTTTGGCAGGGAGAGATATGTATTTCCAGATCCCAGACAAAATGATACACAACTTAATATGCACAGGAAGTGAGAACAACTGTTTTGCAGCCAAATAACCCCTATCATAAAGAATCCTCAGCATCTTCTCATACATAACTCGCTGTGAGGAAAAACAAAGTCACAAGTTGGACAGGTACCAGTAACACACTGGAGGTGGTGTAGCCTATAGGAAAGAACGGAGGGATCCATCACTTTAAAACCAGGAAATGCCAGGCAAAGAAATGTATGAATACTTCCTCTGTGGTATTTTCTTTTACCAGCCAGCTGGCTGGTGGGCGGAAACTGAACTGGGGCTGTCTGGGGGGGGGGGGGGGGGGGGGGGGGGGGGGGCGTCTAGCTACACCACTCTAGAACGCTACAGCAGCCAAACATCTGGGAGGCTGGGAGAGGCGATGGGGGAATAGCCTGGCCTACTGAGTCTAATGGGAGGCTGGGAGAGGCAATGGGGGAATAGCCTGGCCTGCTGAGTCTAATGGGAGGCTGAGAGAGGAGATGGGGGAATAGCCTGGCCTACTGAGTCTAATGGGAGGCTGGGAGAGGCAATGGGGGAATAGCCTGACATACTGAGTCTAATGGGAGGCTGGGAGAGGCAATGGGGGAATAGCCTGGACTACAGAGTCTAATGGGAGGCTGGGAGAGGAGATGGGGGAATAGCCTGGCCTACTGAGTCTAATGGGAGGCTGAGAGAGGAGATGGGAGAATAGCCTGGCCTACAGAGTCTAATGGGAGTCTGGGAGAGGAGATGGGGGAATAACCTGGCCTACTGAGTCTAATGGGAGGCTGAGAGAGGAGATGGGGGAATAGCCTGGCCTACAGAGTCTAATGGGAGGCTGGGAGAGGAGATGGGGGAATAGCCTGGCCTACTGAGTCTAATGGGAGGCTGGGAGTGGCAATGGGGGAATAGCCTGGACTACTGAGTCTAATGGGAGGCTGGGAGAGGAGATGGGGGAATAGCCTGGCCTACTGAGTCTAATATGAGGCTGAGAGAGGAGATGGGGGAATAGCCTGGCCTACTGAGTCTAATATGAGGCTGAGAGAGGAGATGGGGGAATAGCCTGGCCTACTAATGGGAGGCTGGGAGAGGCGATGGGGGAATAGCCTGGCCTACTAATGGGAGGCTGGGAGAGGAGATGGGGAAATAGCCTGGCCTACTAATGGGAGGCTGGGAGAGGAGATGGGGGAATAGCCTGGCCTACTGAGTCTCATATCGAGGCTGAGAGAGGCGATGGGGGAATAGCGTGGCCTACTGAGTCTAATATGAGGCTGAGAGAGGCGATGGGGGAATAGCCTGGCCTACTGAGTCTAATATGAGGCTGAGAGAGGAGATGGGGGAATAGCCTGGCCTACTGAGTCTAATGGAAGACTGGGAGAGGAGATGGGGGAATAGCCTGGCCTACTGAGTCTAATATGAGGCTGAGAGAGGCGATGGGGGAATAGCCTGGCCTACTGAGTCTAATATGAGGCTGAGAGAGGAGATGGGGGAATAGCCTGGCCTACTGAGTCTAATGGAAGACTGGGAGAGGAGATGGGGGAATAGCCTGGCCTACTGAGTCTAATATGAGGCTGAGAGAGGAGATGGCCTGGCCTACTGAGTCTAATATGAGGCTGAGAGAGGAGATGGGGGAATAGCCTGGCCTACTGAGTCTAATATGAGGCTGAGAGAGGAGATGGGGGAATAGCCTGGCCTACTGAGTCTAATATGAGGCTGAGAGAGGAGGCACAGATGGTGGAACAGCTCGGCCTGCAGATTCTAATGGGGCTCACCTGGTGGAGCTTTAAAACAACCACTGATCGTTTCCCTGCTTAACTGATTAGGTGGTCCTGTCATCGTGGCTCAACTGGTAAGAGTTGAGTGTGGTGCTGTCAACATCAAGGTTGTGGGTTCAATTCCCACAGGGATCACATAGACACACTGAAAGAAATATACACTCAGTGTACAGAACGTTTCTACGGTTAAAAAAAAAACCTGACAAGTGTAATAACTGTCTAAGGAAAGTGTAATAAAGTGCTCACACACTCTATATATGTAATGGATATAATAACTATGCATTCATACTATGACTCCCACTCTGTGGAATGTCCACCACCCTCATTTGACATGTCTGCTAAAGTGTTTTTATCTGGTTCTTCAATGATAGACGGAACACACTTGGATTTTATACAAGACCCATAAAATCCAACTTATCACATGGAATGTGCACGGGCTTCATGATGGGGGGGGGGAAAAAAGCACAAGGTTCTTAAACACTTAAAGAAATTGTCAGCAGATGTGGTTGACCTGCAAGAGTTACATAAAAAAATTAACTTTTTAAATGGAATATTTGCAACGAGATTCGTCTTCCTCTGACGAGGAGTATGAACGATCGGACCAATATGCAGCGTGGAACGTGTCCGTGTTGATATTTATTAACACTGAACACAAAAAAAACAAAATAACAAGTAGAACGAACGAAAACGAAACAGTTCTGTCTGGTGAAGACACAGAGACAGAAAACAATCACCCACCACTAAAACGGGGAAAAACAGGCTACCTAAGTATGATTCTCAATCAGAGACAACAAACGACACCTGCCTCTGATTGAGAACCATACCAGGCCAAACACACAAATACTACATAGACTACCCACCCCAACTCACGCCCTGACAAAACTAACACAAAGACATAATAAAGGAACTAAGGTCAGAACGTGACAATTTTTAAAGAGGATCCGAGGATCCGAAGATGGTGCTGGCTAAAGCTAAAACTGGCGAGTGTAGAGAGTATAGAGATATTGTTATCCACGTCGGCACCAACGATGTTAGGATGAAACAGTCAGAGATCACCAAGCGCAACATAGCTTCTGCGTGTAAATCAGCTAGAAAGATGTGTCGGCATCGAGTAATTGTCTCTGGCCCCCTCCCAGTTAGGGGGAGTGATGAGCTCTACAGCAGAGTCTCACAACTCAATCGCTGGTTGAAAACTGTTTTCTGCCCCTCCCAAAAGATAGAATTTGTAGATAATTGGCCCTCTTTCTGGGACTCACCCACAAACAGGACCAAGCCTGACCTGCTGAGGAGTGACGGACTCCATCCTAGCTGGAGGGGTGCTCTCATTTTATCTACCAACATAGACAGGGCTCTAACTCCTCTAGCTCCACAATGAAATAGGGTGCAGGCCAGGCAGCAGGCTGTTAGCCAGCCTGCCAGCATAGTGGAGTCTGCCACTAGCACAGTCAGTGTAGTCAGCTCAGCTATCACCATTGAGACCGTGTCTGTGCCTCGACCTAGGTTGGGCAAAACTAAACATGGCGGTGTTCGCTTTAGCAATCTCACTAGGATAAAGACCACCTCCATTCCTGTCATTATTGAAAGAGATCATGATACCTCACATCTCAAAATAGGGCTACTTAATGTTAGATCCCTTACTTCAAAGGCAATTATAGTCAATGAACTAATCACTGATCATAATCTTGATGTGATTGGCCTGACTGAAACATGGCTTAAGCCTGATGAATTTACTGTGTTAAATGAGGCCTCACCTCCTGGCTACACTAGTGACCATATCCCCCGTGCATCCCGCAAAGGCGGAGGTGTTGCTAACATTTACGATAGCAAATTTCAATTTACAAAAAAAATAAATAATAACGTTTTCGTCTTTTGAGCTTCTAGTCATGAAATCTATGCAGCCTACTCAATCACTTTTTATAGCTACTGTTTACAGGCCTCCTGGGCCATATACAGCGTTCCTCACTGAGTTCCCTGAATTCCTATCGGACCTTGTAGTCATAGCGGATAATATTCTAATCTTTGGTGACTTTAATATTCACATGGAAAAGTCCACAGACCCACTCCAAAAGGCTTTCGGAGCCATCATCGACTCAGTGGGTTTTGTCCAACATGTCTCTGGACCCACTCACTGTCACAGTCATACGCTGGACCTAGTTTTGTCCCATGGAATAAATGTTGTGGATCTTAATGTTTTTCCTCATAATCCTGGACTATCGGACCACCATTTTATTAAGTTTGCAATTGCAACAAATAATCTGCTCAGACCCCAACCAAGGATCATCAAAAGTCGTGCTATAAATTCACAGACAACACAAAGATTCCTTGATGTCCTTCCAGATTCCCTCTGTCTACCCAAGGACGCCAGAGGACAAAAATCAGTTAACCACCTAACTGAGGAACTCAATTTAACCTTGCGCAGTACCCTAGATGCAGTTGCACCCCTAAAAACTAAAAACATTTCTCATAAGAAACTAGCTCCCTGGTACACAGAAAATACCCGAGCTCTGAAGCAAGCTTCCAGAAAATTGGAACGGAAATGGTGACACACCAAACTGGAAGTCTTCCGACTAGCTTGGAAAGACAGTACTGTGCAGTACCGAAGAGCCCTTACTGCTGCTCGATCATCCTATTTTTCTAACTTAATTGAGGAAAATAAGAACAATCCGAAATTCCTTTTTGATACTGTCGCAAAGCTAACTAAAAAGCAGCATTCCCCAAGAGAGGATGACTTTCACTTTAGCAGTGATAAATTCATGAACTTCTTTGAGGAAAAGATTATGATTATTAGAAAGCAAATTACGGACTCTTCCTTAAATCTGCGTATTCCTTCAAAGCTCAGTTGTCCTGAGTCTGCACAACTCTGCCAGGACCTAGGATCAAGAGAGACACTCAAGTGTTTTAGTACTATATCTCTTGACACAATGATGAAAATAATCATGGCCTCTAAACCTTCAAGCTGCATACTGGACCCTATTCCAACTAAACTACTGAAAGAGCTGCTTCCTGTGCTTGGCCCTCCTATGTTGAACATAATAAACGGCTCTCTATCCACCGGATGTGTACCAAACTCACTAAAAGTGGCAGTAATAAAGCCTCTCTTGAAAAAGCCAAACCTTGACCCAGAAAATATAAAAAACTATCGGCCTATATCGAATCTTCCATTCCTCTCAAAAATTTTAGAAAAGGCTGTTGCGCAACAACTCACTGCCTTCCTGAAGACAAACAATGTATACGAAATGCTTCAGTCTGGTTTTAGACCCCATCATAGCACTGAGACGGCACTTGTGAAGGTGGTAAATGACATTTTAATGGCATCGGACCGAGGCTCTGCATCTGTCCTCGTGCTCCTAGACCTTAGTGCTGCTTTTGATACCATCGATCACCACATTCTTTTGGAGAGATTGGAAACCCAAATTGGTCTACACGGACAAGTTCTGGCCTGGTTTAGATCTTATCTGTCGGAAAGATATCAGTTTGTCTCTGTGAATGGTCTGTCCTCTGACAAATCAACTGTAAATTTCGGTGTTCCTCAAGGTTCCGTTTTAGGACCACTATTGTTTTCACTATATATTTTACCTCTTGGGGATGTTATTCGAAAACATAATGTTAACTTTCACTGCTATGCGGATGACACACAGCTGTACATTTCAATTAAACATGGTGAAGCCCCAAAATTGCCCTTGCTAGAAGAATGTGTTTCAGACATAAGGAAGTGGATGGCTGCAAACTTTCTACTTTTAAACTCGGACAAAACAGAGATGCTTGTTCTAGGTCCCAAGAAACAAAGAGATCTTCTGTTGAATCTGACAATTAATCTTAATGGTTGTACAGTCGTCTCAAATAAAACTGTGAAGGACCTCGGCGTTACTCTGGACCCTGATCTCTCTTTTGAAGAACATATCAAGACCATTTCAAGGACAGCTTTTTTCCATCTACGTAACATTGCAAAAATCAGGAACTTTCTGTCCAAAAATGATGCAGAAAAATTAATCCATGCTTTTGTCACTTCCAGGTTAGACGACTGCAATGCTCTACTCTCCGGCTACCCGGATAAAGCACTAAATAAACTTCAGTTAGTGCTAAATACGGCTGCTAGAATCCTGACTAGAACCCAAAAATTTGATCATATTACTCCAGTGCTAGCCTCTCTACACTGGCTTCCTGTCAAAGCAAGGGCTGATTTCAAGGTTTTACTGCTAACCTACAAAGCATTACATGGGCTTGCTCCTATCTATCTCTGTGATTTGGTCCTGCCGTACATACCTACACGTACGCTACGGTCACAAGACGCAGGCCTCCTAATTGTCCCTAGAATTTTTAAGCAAACAGCTGGAGGCAGGGCTTTCTCCTATAGAGCTCCATTTTTATGGAACGGTCTGCCTACCCATGTCAGAGACGCAAACTCGGTCTCAACCTTTAAGTCTCTACTGAAGACTCATCTCTTCAGTGGGTCATATGATTGAGTGTAGTCTGGCCCAGGAGTGGGAGGGTGAACGGAAAGGCTCTGGAGCAACGAACCACCCTTGCTGTCTCTGCCTGGCCGGTTCCCCTCTTTCCACTGGGATTCTCTGCCTCTAACCCTATTACAGGGGCTGAGTCACTGGCTTTACTGGGGCTCTCTCATGCCGTCCCTGGAGGGGGTGCGTCACCTGAGTGGGTTGAGTCACTGATGTGGTCATCCTGTCTGGGTTGGCGCCCCCCCCCCCCCCCCCCCCCCCCCCCCCCCTTAAGTTGTGCCGTGGCGGAGGTCTTTGTGGGCTATACTCAGCCTTGTCTCAGGATGGTAAGTTGGTGGTTGAAGATATCCCTCTAGTGGTGTGGGGGCTGTGCTTTGGCAAAGTGGGTGGGGTTATATCCTTCCTGTTTGGCCCTGTCCGGGGGTGTCCTCGGAGTGGGCCACAGTGTCTCCTGACCCCTCCTGTCTCAGCCTCCAGTATTTATGCTGCAGTAGTTTATGTGTCGGGGGGCTAGGGTCAGTTTGTTATATCTGGAGTACTTCTCCTGTCCTATTCGGTGTCCTGTGTGAATCTAAGTGTGCGTTCTCTAATTCTCTCCTTCTCTCTTTCTCTCTCTCGGAGGACCTGAGCCCTAGGACCATGCCCCAGGACTACCTGACATGATGACTCCTTGCTGTCCCCAGTCCACCTGGCTGTGCTGCTGCTCCAGTTTCAACTGTTCTGCCTTATTATTATTCAACCATGCTGATCATTTATGAACATTTGAACATCTTGGCCATGTTCTGTTATAATCTCCACCCGGCACAGCCAGAAGAGGACTGGCCATCCCACATATGCTCTCTCTAATTCTCTCTTTCTTTCTCTCTCTCGGAGGACCTGAGCCCTAGGACCATGCCCCAGGAATACCTGACATGATGACTCCTTGCTGTCCCCAGTCCACCTGACTGTGCTGCTGCTCCAGTTTCAACTATTCTGCCTTATTATTATTCGACCATGCTGGTCATTTATGAACATTTGAACATCTTGACCATGTTTTGTTATAATCTCCACCCGGCACAGCCAGAAGAGGACTGGCCACCCCACATAGCCTGGTTCCTCTCTAGGTTTCTTCCTAGGTTTTGGCCTTTCTAGGGAGTTTTTCCTAGCCACCGTGCTTCTTCACCTGCATTGCTTGCTGTTTGGGGTTTTAGGCTGGGTTTCTGTACAGCACTTTGAGATATCAGCTGATGTACGAAGGGCTATATAAAATAAATTTGATTGATTGATTGATCCGGGTTGAAGAGGCCTATGCTGCCACCTACTGTAGTAACAGCAGAGGTGTAGGCATCCTGATAAATAAGAATAAACCATTATATCCCAGCACACGGACCAAGAAGGCCGTTTTCTAATGTTGAATTGTACCTTACATGGTGAAAACACACATTGAGTTCATTGTATATCCCACCAGGGGCATATATTTGGTTTTTGGATAGAATTCAAACTATATTAGATCATATCCAGACACAAACTATTAATCAAGCAAGAGACCGAAATCATACATTTGATAAGATTGACAGATATAAATAAGAAAAAGGCAAATTCAAGGAACCTCCACAAAGAGTCTGAAAATGTTCATCTCTACAAATAATTTACAGGACACCTAGAGATTACTATTCCCAACTACAAAAGACTACTCCTTTTTTCTCAAAGTAAGAACATCTATTCAAGAAATGACTACATTTTTATTTTAAACAATGCTCTGAAAAATCATGTATCATGCTGAACTACACCAACAGAAAATACACTTAGTGACAGAACATGGAGAATGAACTTTTCCTCCCCTTACAGCTCTGATCATTAGACCAGGGAGGTTTCCCAAAGCCTCACAAACAAGGGCACCGATCACTAGATGCGTAAAGAAATAAACTGCAGACATTTAATATATCTAATATCTCTTGGATGGTGTATCAATACACCCAGTCAATATAAAGATACAGGCCTCCTTCCTAACTCAGTTGCCGGAGAGAAAGGAAACCGCTCAGAGATTTCATCATGAGGCCGCTGGTGATTTTAAAACACTTACAGAATTTAGTGGCTGTGGTAGGAGAAAACTGAGGATGGATTTAACAACATTGTAGTTACTCCACAATACTAACCTAAATGACAGTGAAAAGAAGGAAGCCTGTACAGAATACAAATATTCCAAAACATGCATCCTGTTTGCAAATAAGGCAATAAAGTAATACTGCAACAAATGAGGCAAAGCAATTCACTTTTTGTCCTGAATATTGTGTTATTTTTGGGGGCAAATCCAATACAACACATTACTGAGTACCACTCTCCCTATTTTCAACTTAGTGGTGGCTGCATCATGTTATGTGTATGCTTGTAATCTGGGGAGTTTTTCAGGATAAAAATGTACGGAATGGGGTTAAGCATAGGTAATCCTAGAGGAAAACCTGGTAGAGTCTGGGAGATTAATTCCTCTTTCAGCAGGAACACAATTTAAAACAAGGCCAAATCCACACTGGAGTTGCTTAGTGTAGGTCTTTGCATAGTGTAGATCTTTACATAGTGTAGATCTTTACATAGTGTAGATCTTTACATAGTGTAGGTCTTTACGTAGTGTACATCTTTACATAGTGTAGGTCTTTACATAGTGTAGATCTTTACATAGTGTAGATCTTTACATAGTGTAGATCTTTACGTAGTGTAGATCTTTACATAGTGTAGATCTTTACATAGTGTAGATCTTTACATAGTGTAGATCTTTACATAGTGTAGATCTTTGCATAGTGTAGATCTTTATGGAGTTACATAGTGTAGATCTTTACATAGTGTAGATCTTTACATAGTGTAGATCTTTACGGAGTTACATAGTGTAGATCTTTACATAGTGTAGATCTTTACATAGTGTAGATCTTTACATAGTGTAGATCTTTACGGAGTTACATAGTGTAGATCTTTACATAGTGTAGATCTTTACATAGTGTAGATCTTTACATAGTGTAGATCTTTACATAGTGTAGATCTTTACATAGTGTAGATCTTTACGGAGTTACATAGTGTAGATCTTTACATAGTGTAGACCTTTACATAGTGTAGATCTTTACATAGTGTAGATCTTTACATAGTGTAGATCTTTACATAGTGTAGATCTTTGCATAGTGTAGATCTTTATGGAGTTACATAGTGTAGATCTTTACATAGTGTAGATCTTTACATAGTGTAGATCTTTACATAGTGTAGATCTTTACATAGTGTAGATCTTTACATAGTGTAGATCTTTACATAGTGTAGATCTTTACGGAGTTACATAGTGTAGATCTTTACATAGTGTAGATCTTTACATAGTGTAGATCTTTACATAGTGTAGATCTTTACATAGTGTAGATCTTTACATAGTGTAGATCTTTACATAGTGTAGATCTTTACATAGTGTAGATCTTTACGTAGTGTAGATCTTTACGTAGTGTAGATCTTTACATAGTGTAGATCTTTACATAGTGTAGATCTTTACATAGTGTAGATCTTTACATAGTGTAGATCTTTACATAGTGTAGATCTTTACATAGTGTAGATCTTTACATAGTGTGGGCAAGACAAAACATTTAAGTGCCTTTGAACGGGATATAATAGTAGGTGCCAGGCGCACCGGTTTATGTCAAGAACTGCAACGCTGCTGGGTTTTTCACGCTCAACAGTTTACCGTGTGTATCAAGAATGGTCCACCACCCAAAGGACATCCAAACAACTTGACACAGCTTATCATGAGACACAACTGTGGGAAGCATTGGAGTCAACCTGCTCCGGCGTCCCTGTGGAATGCTTTCGACACCTGGCCCAGACTTCCTAATGTTTGGTATGCTCAGTGTATATCATCTTTAACCCCACCAATAGGAAAACATTTCAATATTTATATAATTCAAAGTAGTTTGACTCTCTCTCTCTGCACTAATGGTCAGAGGGATCCCTTTTCTGGCAACAATTATTCATTCAGTAGGATTTTCACTATATAGGAAAGAGAGACAGAGAGAGAGAGAGAGAGAGAGAGAGAGACAGAGAGAGAGAGAGAGAGAGAGAGAGAGAGAGAGAGAGAGAGAGAGACAGAGAGAGAGAGAGACAGAGAGAGACAGAGAGAGACAGAGAGAGAGAGAGAGAGAGAGAGACAGAGAGAGAGAGACAGAGAGAGAGAGAGAGAGAGAGACAGAGAGAGAGAGAGAGAGAGAGGGAGAGAGAGAGACAGAGAGGCAGAGAGAGAGAGAGAGCAACGAATTGGCGCGGGCACTAGAAAAGTCTGCAGCACCCGGCCTCCCCCTGCTAGAATCCGAAGTCAAAGTTATGTTAAAGTTATTTTAACATTAATTTCCAAACTGGGTCTGATCAGCTAACTTTAAACTCCTAAATGTCCGATCAGTTGTACTCCTAAATGTCATGGTTCCAGTCCTAAATGTCATGGTTCCAGTCCGATCAGCTGTATTCCTAAATGTCATGGTTCCAGTCCGATCAGCTGTATTCCTAAATGTCATAGTTCCAGTCCAATCAGCTGTATTCCTAAATGTCATGGTTCCAGTCCAATCAGCTGTATTCCTAAATGTCATGGTTCCAGTCCAATCAGCTGTATTCCTAAATGTCATGGTTCCAGTCCAATCAGCTGTATTCCTAAATGTCATGGTTCCAGTCCTAAATGTCATGGTTCCAGTCCAATCAGCTGTATTCCTAAATGTCATGGTTCCAGTCCAATCAGCTGTATTCCTAAATGTGATGGTTCCAGTCCAATCAGCTGTATTCCTAAATGTCATGGTTCCAGTCCAATCAGCTGTATTCCTAAATGTCATGGTTCCAGTCCGATCAGCTGTATTCCTAAATGTCATGGTTCCAGTCCTAAATGTCATGGTTCCAGTCCAATCAGCTGTATTCCTAAATGTCATGGTTCCAGTCCGATCAGCTGTACTCCTAAATGTCATGGTTCCAGTCCAATCAGCTGTATTCCTAAATGTCATGGTTCCAGTCCGATCAGCTGTATTCCTAAATGTCATAGTTCCAGTCCTAAATGTCATAGTTCCAGTCCTAAATGTCATAGTTCCAGTCCGATCAGCTGTATTCCTAAATGTCATAGTTCCAGTCCTAAATGTCATGGTTCCAGTCCAATCAGCTGTATTCCTAAATGTCATGGTTCCAGTCCTAAATGTCATGGTTCCAGTCCTAAATGTCATAGTTCCAGTCCGATCAGTTGTATTCCTAAATGTCATGGTTCCAGTCCTAAATGTCATGGTTCCAGTCCAATCAGCTGTATTCCTAAATGTCATGGTTCCAGTCCAATCAGCTGTATTCCTAAATGTCATGGTTCCAGTCCTAAATGTCATGGTTCCAGTCCCATCAGCTGTATTCCTAAATGTCATAGTTCCAGTCCAATCAGCTGTATTCCTAAATGTCATGGTTCCAGTCCTAAATGTCATGGTTCCAGTCCAATCAGCTGTATTCCTAAATGTCATGGTTCCAGTCCGATCAGTTTTATTCCTAAATGTCATAGTTCCAGTCCGATCAGTTTTATTCCTAAATGTCATAGTTCCAGTCCTAAATGTCATGGTTCCAGTCCAATCAGCTGTATTCCTAAATGTCATGGTTCCAGTCCAATCAGCTGTATTCCTAAATGTCATGGTTCCAGTCCAATCAGCTGTATTCCTAAATGTCATGGTTCCAGTCCGATCAGTTTTATTCCTAAATGTCATAGTTCCAGTCCGATCAGTTGTACTCCTAAATGTCATGGTTCCAGTCCTAAATGTCATGGTTCCAGTCCGATCAGTTTTATTCCTAAATGTCATGGTTCCAGTCCGATCAGTTTTATTCCTAAATGTCATAGTTCCAGTCCTAAATGTCATGGTTCCAGTCCGATCAGCTGTATTCCTAAATGTCATGGTTCCAGTCCTAAATGTCATGGTTCCAGTCCGATCAGTTATGTGCGTAGAGCAGGACATGACAAAGCATCGTACTAAAGTCAGACCTAGTAGAACACACCACTGAACCGGTCTGGCTAGATCGGCTGATGTAATATCGAACTCCAATCCAACGGGTCAAGTACTTGAAAGTGACCGATGCATTAGTTTCATCATGTACAGTAGTGAACTAAACACAGACTAATCTGCACCGACATACTGTAGTTGGCACACGTAAAGAATTCAATATCACATGATGGTAGGAATCTGGAATCTGTCCCTGTCAACTCGGATGAGGTAACCCAACACCATCCTAACACACCCATCAGTTAGATGATGTGAACCCAGACAGCATCCCAAATGGCACCCTATTCTCTATTTAGTGCACTACTTTTGAACAGATCCCATAGGGGAAATAGGGTGCCATTTGTGATGAATGCCCTCTCCGGCGCTGCTGTTGCTAGGTGGCTCTCTCTGCGTTTAACTGGCGGTAACAGAAATAGCTTGTCCTTCTCTTCCCAGTTCCCAGTCAGTGCAGTCGTCCATCCCAGTACTCATGTTTCACCCAACAGATGTCATTCCATCACACGTCATCGGTGTTAATCCCCCAACCATGAGAAACAGCACCCGAGTAACCATAGTAACCATAGTAATCATAGCCATCGTTCATCGGCACCTAGAACTACAATGGGCTAGAGCTAACATAGTACATCTGTCATGGTGTTATCACTATCCTAGTACAGCTGTCACGGTGTTATCACTATCCTAGTACATCTGTCATGATGTTATCACTATCCTAGTACATCTGTCATGATGTTATCACTATCCTAGTACAGCTGTCGTGGTGTTATCACTATCCTAGTACATCTGTCATGATGTTATCACTATCCTAGTACATCTGTCATGGTGTTATCACTATCCTAGTACAGCTGTCGTGGTATTATCACTATCCTAGTACATCTGTCATGATGTTATCACTATCCTAGTACAGCTGTCGTGGTGTTATCACTATCCTAGTACATCTGTCATGGTGTTATCACTATCCTAATACAGCTGTCACGGTGTTATCACTATCCTAGTACATCTGTCATGATGTTATCACTATCCTAGTACATGTGTCATGATGTTATCACTATCCTAGTACAGCTGTCGTGGTGTTATCACTATCCTAGTACATCTGTCATGATGTTATCACTATCCTAGTACATGTGTCATGATGTTATCACTATCCTAATACAGCTGTCACGGTGTTATCACTATCCTAGTACATCTGTCATGGTGTTATCACTATCCTAGTACATCTGTCATGATGTTATCACTATCCTAGTACAGCTGTCGTGGTGTTATGACTATCCTAGTACATCTGTCATGATGTTATCACTATCCTAGTACATCTGTCATGGTGTTATCACTATCCTAGTACAGCTGTCGTGGTATTATCACTATCCTAGTACATCTGTCATGGTGTTATCACTATCCTAGTACATCTGTCATGGTGTTATCACTATCCTAGTACATCTGTCATAATGTTATCACTATCCTAGTACATCTGTCATGGTGTTATCACTATCCTAGTACATCTGTCATGGTGTTATCACTATCCTAGTACATCTGTATAACATCTGTCATGGTGTTATCACTATCCTAGTACATCTGTCATGGTGTTATCACTATCCTAGTACAGCTGTCACGGTGTTATCACTATCCTAGTACATCTGTCATGATGTTATCACTATCCTAGTACATCTGTCATGATGTTATCACTATCCTAGTACATCTGTCATGGTGTTATCACTATCCTAGTACATCTGTCATGGTGTTATCACTATCCTAGTACATCTGTATAACAACTGTCATGGTGTTATCACTATCCTAGTACATCTGTCATGGTGTTATCACTATCCTAGTACATCTGTATAACATCTGTCACGGTGTTATCACCATCCTAGTACATCTGTATAACAACTGTCATGATGTTATCACTATCCTAGTACATCTGTATAACAACTGTCATGATGTTATCACTATCCTAGTACATCTGTCATGGATCTAACTGGCATGGTGTTATCACTATCCTAGTACATCTGTCATGGTGTTATCACTATCCTAGTACAGCTGTCATGGTGTTATCACTATCCTAGTACATCTGTCATGGTGTTATCACTATCCTAGTACATCTGTCACAGTGTTATCACTATCCTAGTACAGCTGTCATGGTGTTATCACTATCCTAGTACATCTGTCACGGTGTTATCACTACCCTAGTACATCTGTCATGGTGTTATCACTATCCTAGTACATCTGTCATGGTGTTATCAATATCCTAGTACATCTGTCATGGTGTTATCACTATCCTAGTACATCTGTCATGGTGTTATCACTATCCTAGTACATCTGTCATGGTGTTATCACTATCCTAGTACATCTGTCATGGATCTAACTGTCATGTGAATTTTGATAGTGTAGCTGAGAAGCTGTTACACAGGGCCCTGTCATGTGAATGTTGATAGTGTAGCTGAGAAGCTGTTACACAGGGCCCTGGATCTAACTGTCATGTGAATGTTGATAGTGTAGCTGAGAAGCTGTTACACAGGGCCTGCCATCATTCACTTTGAACTGGACTGTGTGTTTACAGGAAGTTGGGTCTGTCATCATTCACTTTGAACTAGACTGTGTGTTTACAGGAAGTAGGGTCTGCCATCATTCACTTTGAACTGGACTGTGTGTTTACAGGCAGTAGGGCCTGCCATCATTCCCTTTGAACTGGACTGTGTGTTTACAGGCAGTAGGGCCTGTCATCATTCACTTTGAACTAGACTGTGTGTTTACAGGCAGTAGGGTCTGTCATCATTCACTTTGAACTGGACTGTGTGTTTACAGGCAGTAGGGCCTGTCATCATTCACTTTGAACTGGACTGTGTGTTTACAGGCAGTAGGGTCTGTCATCATTCACTTTGAACTGGACTGTGTGTTTACAGGCAGTAGGGTCTGTCATCATTCACTTTGAACTGGACTGTGTGTTTACAGGCAGTAGGGTCTGTCATCATTCACTTTGAACTGGACTGTGTGTTTACAGGATAGTAGGGCCTGTCATCATTCACTTTGAACTGGACTGTGTGTTTACAGGCAGTAGGGTCTGTCATCATTCACTTTGAACTGGACTGTGTGTTTACAGGCAGTAGGGTCTGTCATCATTCACTTTGAACTGGACTGTGTGTTTACAGGCAGTAGGGCCTGTCATCATTCACTTTGAACTGGACTGTGTGTTTACAGGCAGTAGGGTCTGTCATCATTCACTTTGAACTGGACTGTGTGTTTACAGGCAGTAGGGTCTGTCATCATTCACTTTGAACTGGACTGTGTGTTTACAGGCAGTAGGGCCTGTCATCATTCACTTTGAACTGGACTGTGTGTTTACAGGCAGTAGGGTCTGTCATCATTCACTTTGAACTGGACTGTGTGTTTACAGGAAGTTGCAACAGCGAGACATTAGATCATTAGAACGCATTCGCCAAGAGACAAAATACACCTGAATGGATTTCTGTAAATATATAAATACCACAGAAGTCCTCTTACATTTGGGAACTTTACAGTCCTATTGATCAAACAACCATGAAAAGGTAGACTCTCTCTCTCCCTCAGTTATGCACATCAACAAGATCAACAACTAATGCTAGCCAGAGCGAGATTAACTCAAATCTAACGAGGGAACATTAGATAAACCCTCTCAAACGTTTTCAGCTAGTTGGCCGTCAAAATCACACTGATAAACGATGGGGAATTGTAGCCTCCACGTCCATCTGCAGCTCGCCTGCCAAGTCATTCTTGTCCCAACACACGTTTTGACAACTGAATGGGAACTTTCCTGCCTGTCCCGCCAGCTCATTTGATCGATGCCAAGTACATTTGATTGATGCCAGCTCATTTGATCGATGCCAAGTACATTTGATTGATGCCAAGTACATTTGATCGATGCCAAGTACATTTGATTGATGCCAAGTACATTTGATTGATGCCAGCTCATTTTATCGATGCCAAGTACATTTGATTGATGCCAGCTCATTTGATCGATGCCAAGTACATTTGATTGATGCCAAGTACATTTGATTGATGCCAAGTACATTTGATTGATGCCAAGTACATTGGATTGATGCCAAGTACATTCGATTGATGCCAGCTCATTTGATCGATGCCAAGTACATTTGATTGATGCCAGCTCATTTGATCGATGCCAAGTACATTTGATTGATGCCAAGTACATTTGATCGATGCCAAGTACATTTGATTGATGCCAAGTACATTTGATCGATGCCAAGTACATTTGATTGATGCCAGCTCATTTGATCGATGCCAAGTACATTTGATTGATGCCAAGTACATTTGATTGATGCCAAGTACATTTGATTGATGCCAAGTACATTTGATTGATGCCAAGTACATTTGATCGATGCCAAGTACATTTGATTGATGCCAGCTCATTTGATTGATGCCAGCTCATTTGATCGATGCCAAGTACATTTGATCGATGCCAAATACATTTGATTGATGCCAGCTCATTTGATCGATGCCAAGTACATTTGATTGATGCCAAGTACATTTGATTGATGCCAGCTCATTTGATCGATGCCAAGTACATTTGATCGATGCCAAGTACATTTGATTGATGCCAAGTACATTTGATTGATGCCAAGTACATTTGATTGATGTCAAGTACATTTGATTGATGCCAAGTACATTTGATTGATGTCAAGTACATTTGATTGACAACTAAGAGATACGCTGACTGTGGATAACAGTCGTTCAAATTCAGCATAGCAGGAACATCTCCCAACTTCCCATAGTCAGTCCTCTCTCCTCTCTCAGAGGGGGAACATCTCCCAACTTCCCATAGTCAGTCCTCTCTCCTCTCTCAGAGGGGGAACATCTCCCAACTTCCCATAGTCAGTCCTCTCTCCTCTCTCAGAGGGGGAACATCTCCCAACACCCTATAGTCAGTCCTCTCTCCTCTCTCAGAGGGGGAACATCTCCCAACACCCTATAGTCAGTCCTCTCTCCTCTCTCAGAGGGGGAACAGCTCCCAACTTCCCATAGTCAGTCCTCTCTCCTCTCTCAGAGGGGGAACAGCTCTCAACTTCCCATAGTCAGTCCTCTCTCCTCTCTCAGAGGGGGAACAGCTCCCAACACCCTATAGTCAGTCCTCTCTCCTCTCTCAGAGGGGGAACAGCTCCCAACACCCTATAGTCAGTCCTCTCTCCTCTCTCAGAGGGGGAACAGCTCCCAACACCCTATAGTCAGTCCTCTCTCCTCTCTCAGAGGGGGAACATCTCCCAACACCCTATAGTCAGTCCTCTCTCCTCTCTCAGAGGGGGAACATCTCCCAACACCCTATAGTCAGTCCTCTCTCCTCTCTCAGAGGGGGAACAGCTCCCAACACCCTATAGTCAGTCCTCTCTCAGAGGAGGAACATCTCCCAACACCCTATAGTCAGTCCTCTCTCCTCTCTCAGAGGGGGAACATCTCCCAACACCCTATAGTCAGTCCTCTCTCCTCTCTCAGAGGGGGAACATCTCCCAACACCCTATAGTCAGTCCTCTCTCCTCTCTCCGAGGGGGAACATCTCCCAACACCCTATAGTCAGTCCTCTCTCCTCTCTCAGAGGGGGAACAGCTCCCAACACCCTATAGTCAGTCCTCTCTCCTCTCTCCGAGGGGGAACATCTCCCAACACCCTATAGTCAGTCCTCTCTCCTCTCTCAGAGGGGGAACATCTCCCAACACCCTATAGTCAGTCCTCTCTCCTCTCTCAGAGGGGGAACATCTCCCAACACCCTATAGTCAGTCCTCTCTCCTCTCTCAGAGGGGGAACATCTCCCAACACCCTATAGTCAGTCCTCTCTCCTCTCTCAGAGGGGGAACATCTCCCAACACCCTATAGTCAGTCCTCTCTCCTCTCTCAGAGGGGGAACATCTCCCAACACCCTATAGTCAGTCCTCTCTCCTCTCTCAGAGGGGGAACATCTCCCAACACCCTATAGTCAGTCCTCTCTCCTCTCTCAGAGGGGGAACATCTCCCAACACCCTATAGTCAGTCCTCTCTCCTCTCTCCGAGGGGGAACATCTCCCAACACCCTATAGTCAGTCCTCTCTCCTCTCTCAGAGGGGGAACAGCTCCCAACACCCTATAGTCAGTCCTCTCTCCTCTCTCCGAGGGGGAACATCTCCCAACACCCTATAGTCAGTCCTCTCTCCTCTCTCAGAGGGGGAACAGCTCCCAACTTCCCATAGTCAGTCCTCTCTCCTCTCTCCGAGGGGGAACATCTCCCAACACCCTATAGTCAGTCCTCTCTCCTCTCTCAGAGGGGGAACATCTCCCAACACCCTATAGTCAGTCCTCTCTCCTCTCTCAGAGGGGGAACATCTCCCAACACCCTATAGTCAGTCCTCTCTCCTCTCTCAGAGGGGGAACATCTCCCAACACCCTATAGTCAGTCCTCTCTCCTCTCTCCGAGGGGGAACATCTCCCAACACCCTATAGTCAGTCCTCTCTCCTCTCTCAGAGGGGGAACAGCTCCCAACACCCTATAGTCAGTCCTCTCTCCTCTCTCCGAGGGGGAACATCTCCCAACACCCTATAGTCAGTCCTCTCTCCTCTCTCAGAGGGGGAACAGCTCCCAACTTCCCATAGTCAGTCCTCTCTCCTCTCTCCGAGGGGGAACATCTCCCAACACCCTATAGTCAGTCCTCTCTCCTCTCTCAGAGGGGGAACAGCTCCCAACACCCTATAGTCAGTCCTCTCTCCTCTCTCAGAGGGGGAACAGCTCCCAACACCCTATAGTCAGTCCTCTCTCCTCTCTCAGAGGGGGAACAGCTCCCAACACCCTATAGTCAGTCCTCTCTCCTCTCTCAGAGGGGGAACAGCTCCCAACTTCCCATAGTCAGTCCTCTCTCCTCTCTCAGAGGGGGAACAGCTCCCAACACCCTATAGTCAGTCCTCTCTCCTCTCTCAGAGGGGGAACAGCTCCCAACTTCCCATAGTCAGTCCTCTCTCCTCTCTCAGAGGGGGAACAGCTCCCAACTTCCCATAGTCAGTCCTCTCTCCTCTCTCAGAGGGGGAACATCTCCCAACTTCCCATAGTCAGTCCTCTCTCCTCTCTCAGAGGGGGAACAGCTCCCAACTTCCCATAGTCAGTCCTCTCTCCTCTCTCAGAGGGGGAACATCTCCCAACACCCTATAGTCAGTCCTCTCTCCTCTCTCAGAGGGGGAACAGCTCCCAACTTCCCATAGTCAGTCCTCTCTCCTCTCTCAAAGGGGGAACAGCTCCCAACTTCCCATAGTCAGTCCTCTCTCCTCTCTCAAAGGGGGAACATCTCCCAACACCCTATAGTCAGTTCTCTCTCCTCTCTCAGAGGGGGAACAGCTCCGAACTTCCCATAGTCAGTCCTCTCTCCTCTCTCAGAGGGGGAACATCTCCCAACTTCCCATAGTCAGTCCTCTCTCCTCTCTCAGAGGGGGAACATCTCCCAACACCCTATAGTCAGTCCTCTCTCCTCTCTCAGAGGGGGAACAGCTCCCAACTTCCCATAGTCAGTCCTCTCTCCTCTCTCAGAGGGGGAACATCTCCCAACACCCAATAGTCAGTCCTCTCTCCTCTCTCAGAGGGGGAACATCTCCCAACACCCTATAGTCAGTCCTCTCTCCTCTCTCAGAGGGGGAACATCTCCCAACTTCCCATAGTCAGTCCTCTCTCCTCTCTCAGAGGGGGAACATCTCCCAACACCCTATAGTCAGTCCTCTCTCCTCTCTCAGAGGGGGAACAGCTCCCAACTTCCCATAGTCAGTCCTCTCTCCTCTCTCAGAGGGGGAACATCTCCCAACTTCCCATAGTCAGTCCTCTCTCCTCTCTCAGAGGGGGAACATCTCCCAACACCCTATAGTCAGTCCTCTCTCCTCTCTCAGAGGGGGAACATCTCCCAACTTCCCATAGTCAGTCCTCTCTCCTCTCTCAGAGGGGGAACAGCTCTCAACTTCCCATAGTCAGTCCTCTCTCCTCTCTCAGAGGGGGAACAGCTCCCAACTTCCCATAGTCAGTCCTCTCTCCTCTCTCAGAGGGGGAACAGCTCCCAACTTCCCATAGTCAGTCCTCTCTCCTCTCTCAGAGGGGGAACAGCTCCCAACTTCCCATAGTCAGTCCTCTCTCCTCTCTCAGAGGGGGAAAAGCTCCCAACTTCCCATAGTCAGTCCTCTCTCCTCTCTCAGAGGGGGAACATCTCCCAACACCCTATAGTCAGTCCTCTCTCCTCTCTCAGAGGGGGAACAGCTCCCAACTTCCCATAGTCAGTCCTCTCTCCTCTCTCAGAGGGAACATCTCCCAACACCCTGTCAGTCCTCTCTCCTCTTTCACCCCCCACACCCGACATGAAGTCTGTCCTCTCTCTCAAAGGGGGAACAGCTCCCAACTTCCCATAGTCAGTCCTCTCCCTCCTCTTTCACCCCCCACACCCGACATGAAGTCCGTCCTCTCTCCTCTCTCAGAAGGAACATCTCCCAACACCCTGTCAGTCCTCTCTCCTCTTTCACCACCCACACCCGACATGAAGTCCGTCCTCTCTCTCAAAGGGGGAACAGCTCCCAACTTCCCATAGTCAGTCCTCTCCCTCCTCTTTCACCCCCCACACCCGACATGAAGTCCGTCCTCTCTCCTCTCTCAGAAGGAACATCTCCCAACACCCTATAGTCAGTCCTCTCCCTCCTCTTTCACCCCCCACACACCCGACATGAAGTCTGTCCTCTCTCAAAGAGGGCATGACATCACCCAGTAACAGTTACGTTATCTTGGTACCCTGCCATGTACCCAGAGGGGCAAGATTGTTCAGCCCTCTGTTCATCCCTCCTCTGTTCAGCCCTCCTCTGTTCATCCCTCCTCTGTTCAGTCCTCCTCTGTTCAGCCCTCCTCTGTTCAGCCCTCCTCGGTTCAGCCCTCCTCTGTTCATCCCTCCTCTGTTCATCCCTCCTCTGTTCATCCCTCCTCTGTTCAGCCCTCCTCTGTTCATCCCTCTGTTCATCCCTCCTCTGTTCAGCCCTCCTCTGTTCAGCCCTCCTCTGTTCATCCCTCCTCTGTTCATCCCTCCTCTGTTCATCCCTCTGTTCATCCCTCCTCTGTTCAGCCCTCCTCTGTTCAGCCCTCCTCTGTTCATCCCTCCTCTGTTCAGCCCTCCTCTGTTCATCCCTCCTCTGTTCATCCCTCCTCTGTTCAGCCCTCCTCTGTTCATCCCTCCTCTGTTCAGCCCTCCTCTGTTCATCCCTCCTCTGTTCATCCCTCCTCTGTTCAGCCCTCCTCTGTTCATCCCTCCTCTGTTCATCCCTCCTCTGCTCAGCCCTCTGCTCAGCTCTCTGCTCAGCCCTCTGTTGGGGTGGCAGGTAGCCTAGTGGTTAGAGCGTTGGGCCAGTAACCGAAACATTTCTGGATCGAATCCCTGAGCTGACAAGGTAAAAATCTGTCCTCCTGCCCCTGCCCCTAACCCACTGTTCCCTGGGTGCCGTGGATGTCGATTAAGGCATTCCCCCGCACCTCTCTGATTCAGAGGGGTTAGGTTAAATGTGGAAGACACACCTCTCTGATTCAGAGGGGTTGGGTTAAATGTGGAAGACACACCTCTCTGATTCAGAGGGGTTGGGTTAAATGTGGAAGACACACCTCTCTGATTCAGAGGGGTTGGGTTAAATGTGGAAGACGCACCTCTCTGATTCAGAGGGGTTGGGTTAAATGTGGAAGACACATTTCAGTTGAATGCTTTCAGTTGTACCACTGACTAGATATCCCCCTTTCCCTGTTCAGCCCTCTGATCCCAGACCTCCAGCACATGACAGTTAGATCCAGGGCCCTGTATAACAGCTTCTCAGCTACACTATCAACATTCACATGACAGTTAGATCCAGGGCCCTGTGTAACAGCTTCTCAGCTACACTATCAACATTCACATGACAGTTAGATCCAGGGTCCTGTGTAACAGCTTCTCAGCTACACTATCGACATTCACATGAGAGTTAAATCCAGGGCCCTGTGTAACAGCTTCTCAGCTACACTATCAACATTCACATGACAGTTAGATCCAGGGCCCTGTGTAACAGCTTCTCAGCTACACTATCAACATTCACATGACAGTTGGATCCAGGGCCCTGTGTAACAGCTTCTCAGCTACACTATCAACATTCACATGACAGTTAGATCCAGGGCCCTGTGTAACAGCTTCTCAGCTACACTATCAACATTCACATGACAGTTAGATCCAGGGCCCTGTGTAACAGCTTCTCAGCTACACTATCAACATTCACATGACAGTTAGATCCAGGGCCCTGTGTAACAGCTTCTCAGCTACACTATCAACATTCACATGACAGTTAGATCCAGGGCCCTACTGCCTGTAAACACACAGTCCAGTTCATAGTGAATGATGACAGACCCTACTATCCTGTAAACACACAGTCCAGTTCATAGTGCCTGTAAACACACAGTCCATTTCAAAGTGAATGATGACAGGCCCTACTGCCTGTAAACACACAGTCCAGTTCAAAGTGCCTGTAAACACACAGTCCAGTTCAAAGTGAATGGTGGCAGGACCTACTGCCTGTAAACACACAGTCCAGTTCAAAGTGAATGATGACAGGCCCTACTGCCTGTAAACACACAGTCCAGTTCAAAGTGAATGATGACAGGCCCTACTGCCTGTAAACACACAGTCCAGTTCATAGTGAATGATGACAGACCCTACTGCCTGTAAACACACAGTCCAGTTCAAAGTGAATGATGCCAGGCCCTACTGCCTGTAAACACACAGTCCAGTTCATAGTGAATGATGACAGACCCTACTGCCTGTAAAAACACAGTCCAGTTCATAGTGAATGACGACAGACCCTACTGCCTGTAAACACACAGTCCAGTTCAAAGTGAATGATGACAGACCCTACTGCCTGTAAAAACACAGTCCAGTTCAAAGTGAATGGTGGCAGACCCTACTGCCTGTAAACACACAGTCCAGTTCAAAGTGCCTGTAAACACACAGTCCAGTTCAAAGTGAATGATGACAGGCCCTACTGCCTGTAAACACACAGTCCAGTTCAAAGTGAATGATGACAGACCCTACTGCCTGTAAACACACAGTCTAGTTCAAAGTGAATGATGACAGACCCTACTGCCTGTAAACACACAGTCCAGTTCATAGTGAATGATGACAGACCCTACTGCCTGTAAACACACAGTCCAGTTCATAGTGAATGGTGGCAGGCCCTACTGCCTGTAAACACACAGTCCAGTTCATAGTGAATGATGGCAGACCCTACTGCCTGTAAACACACAGTCCAGTTCAAAGTGAATGATGGCAGACCCTACTGCCTGGAAACACACAGTCCAGTTCATAGTGAATGATGGCAGACCCGTGTGGCAAATGGCATATTTGCATATAGGCCTTCCGTAGCTCTGATTGGCTATAGCACACCGGTCTGTGTGGACTCCGGTCCTGGACAAGACAGATGGTTTTATTCAGTTTATTTACTGCCGTGTCTATTAGCTGTCCAAGCAGGATGGCCACTTTCCCACTCTACATTGCTATAGAATTTTCACAAATGCCTTCCTATGCGACATTCCCATATTAACTTATGAAAAACGTGTAAATGATCATATCTAAATTCTCGTCAGAAAATGTAAAAAAAAAAAAGTTTTTTAAAGGTGTTATATTTTTCCTGGGTGTTTATATGAACCGATTTGAATAAGATTTCATGTTGCTAAAACGCTGTCAGTTCCACTTTAAAGAAGGAACTCCAAGGCCCCGCCCACCTGTGGGGAAATCAACCTGTGGTTACCTAGGTTACCCCATTGGCACACAGCAAAAAAACGTTGACTTGTTTTAGTCAATTACAAAACGACATTTAAGAAAAGTACAACATGTCTAATGATTCATTCTTAACATTGCCTGCTTTCTCACTACTTAGAAAAACGTAATATTGTAGGGCTTCCCTCATGCCCCTTTTCATGAAGGGGCTAGCTAGCTACAGACCAAAACATTAAGCTAGCCAAGACCAACAACTTAAATAAACTGACTTTACAGCTTACAAGTAGTGAGTTACAAATGGACTATACTAAACAGGTTAATTGTCTTACCTGTGATTCATTGTTTACTATATCTACGTGTAGCCTACTTGGATTCCAAATAGCCTGAACTCTATCTACGTGTAGCCTACTTGGATTCCAAATAGCCTGAACTCTATCTACGTGTAGCCTACTTGGACTCCAAATAGCCTGAACTCTATCTATGTGTAGCCTACTTGGACTCCAAATAGCCTGAACTCTATCTACGTGTAGCCTACTTGGATTCCAAATAGCCGGAACTCTATCTACGTTTAGCCTACTTGGACTCCAAATAGCCTGAACTCTATCTACGTGTAGCCTACTTGGACTCCAAACAGCCAGAACTCTATCTATGTGTAGCCTACTTGGACTCCAGTTAGCCTGAACTCTATCTACGTGTAGCCTACTTGGACTCCAGTTAGCCTGAACTCTATCTACGTGTAGTCTACTTGGACTCCAAATAGCCTGAACTCTATCTACGTGTAGCCTACTTGGACTCCAAATAGCCTGAACTCTATCTACGTGTAGCCTACTTGGACTCCAAACAGCCAGAACTCTATCTATGTGTAGCCTACTTGGACTCCAAATAGCCTGAACTCTATCTACGTGTAGCCTACTTGGACTAACAAACAGCCTGAACTCTATCTACGTGTAGTCTACTTGGACTCCAAACAGCCTGAACTCTATCTACGTGTAGCCTACTTGGACTAACAAACAGCCTGAACTCTATCTACGTGTAGTCTACTTGGACTCTAAATAGCCTGAACTCTATCTACATGTAGCCTACTTGGACTCCAAATAGCCTGAAGCCACAGGGCTCTTCTAGCAGGTTCTATGTCCCTAAGTGGGAGCACTGCGAGCCGTCGGTCGGGATTTTTGACCTGCTTACATTAAACAACACAGCAGCTTTTTAGGCATGTTGTGTTATTTTCTGTATAACTCAAAATCAACGACAATGTTGTCTCTTTTTACACTCGGGGTCAATGGGAAAGAATGTGTGTTTGTCCCCAATTTGTGGGCGTGGTCAAGGGTATTTCCAATTTATTACGTGAATATCGACTCGGAGTATCCCATGATGCTTTGCGAGATATGAGACAGGTCAGTGCAGGCAGAATCAATGTCAGTCAAACACTAACAGTCATTCTGGTGTCTAGTATTGGCTGTGCGTACCTCTAACATTTTGAATCATTTATGTTGTGTTATGAGCAACAGCACTGTGAAGGGAAGGCACCAAAGACTTTAACATTACTCAAACATACAGCCATTATGTCACAGAGATCTGTGTTACATACATACAGCCGTAGTGTAAGGGAGATGGAATGACCCACATCTGATGTTGCTGCACCTAAACAGGCTCCCTCTCTCGTTCTCTTTCGCTCTCTCATATCTCTATCTCTATCTCACTCTCTGTCTGTCTGTCTGTCTGTCTGTCTGTCTGTCTGTCTGTCTGTCTGTCTGTCTGTATTTCTGTCTGTATTTCTGTCTGTCTGTCTGTCTGTCTGTCTGTCTGTCTGTCTGTCTGTCTGTCTGTCTGTCTGTCTGTCTGTCTGTCTGTCTGTCTGTCTGTCTGTCTGTCTGTCTGCCTGCCTGCCTGCCTGCCTGCCTGCCTGCCTGTCTGTCTCGCTCTCAATTCAATTCAAGGGGTTCTCTCTCCTCTCTCTGTCTCTCTCTCTCTGCTTCTATCTCTCTCCCTGTCTTTGCTTCTCTCTCTCTCTCTCGCTCTCTGCTTCTCTCTCTCCTTTCATCAGTCATTATCTCCTCTATGGCTTTAATTCAGTTTCGATTCAAAGGGTTTTATTGCTATGGGAAACATATGTTTACATTGCCAAAGCAAGTGAACTAGATAATAAACAAAAGTGAAACAAACAATACAAATTAACAGTAAACGTTACACTCACAGAAGTCTAAAAGAATATGGACATTACAAATGTTAATGTACAAAAGGGAAAATAAATAAACATAAATATGGGTTGTATTTACAATGGTGTTTGTTCTTCACTGGTTGCCCTTTTCTTGTGGTGACAGGTCACACATCTTGCTGCTGTGATGGCACAGTGGTATTTCACCCAATAGAAATGAGAGTTTATTGGGTTTGTTTTTTAATTCTTTGTGGGTCTGTGTAATCTGAGGGAAAAATATCTCTAATATGGTCATATATTTGGCAGGAGGTTAGGAAGTGTAGCTCAGTTTCCACTTCATTTTGTGGGCAGTGAGCACAGCCTGTCTTCTCTTGAGAGCCATGTCAGCCTATGGCAGCCTTTCTCAATAGCAAGGCTATGCTCACTGAGTCTGTACATAGTCAAAGCTTTCCTTAAGTTTGGGTCAGTCACATTGGTCAGGTATTCTGCCACTGTGTACTCTCTGTTTAGGGCCAAATAGCATTCTAGTTTGCTCAGTTTTTTTTGTTAATTCTTCCCAATGTGCCAAGTAATTAATTATCTTTTTGTTTTCTCATGATTTTGTTGGGTCAAATTGTGTTTCTGTCCTGGGGCTCTGTAGGGTGTGTTTGTGTTTGTGAACAGAGCCCCAGGACCAGCTTGCTTAGGGGACTCTTCTCCAGGTTCATCTCTCTGTAGGTGATGGCTTTGTTATGGAAGGTTTGGGAATCGCTTCCTTTTAGGTGGTTGTAGAATTTAACGTCTCTTTTCTGGATTTTGATAATTAGCGGGTATCGGCCTAATTCTGCTCTGCATGCATTATTTGGTATTTTACCTTGTACACTGAGGATATTTTTGCAGAATTCTGCATGCAGAGTCTCAATTTGGTGTTTGTCCCAGTTTGTGAAGTCTTGGTTGGTGAGCGGACCCCAGACCTCACAACCATAAAGGGCAATGGGTTCTATAACTGATTCAAGTATTTTTCGCCAGATCCTAATTGGTATGTCAAATTTTATGTTCCTTTTGATGGCATAGAAGGCCCTTCTTGCCTTGTCTCTCAGCTCGTTCACAGCTTTGTGGAAGTGACCTGTGGCGCTGATGTTTAGGCCAAGGTATGTATCGTTTTTGTGTGCTCTAAGGCAACGGTGTCTAGATGGAATTTGTATTTGTGGTCCTGGCAACTGGACATTTTTTGGAACACCATTATTTTGGTCTTACTGAGATTTACTGTCGGAGCCCATGTCTGACAGAATCTGTGCAGAAGATCTAGGTGCTGCTGTAGGCCCTCCTTGGTTGGGGACAGAAGCACCAGATCATCAGCAAACAGTAGACATTTGACTTCAGATTCTAGTAGGGTGAGGCCGGGTGCTGCAGACTGTTCTAGTGCCCTTGCCAATTTATTGATATATATATGTTGAAGAGGGTGGGGCTCAAGCTGCATCCCTGTCTCACCCCACGGCTCTGAGGAAAGAAATCTGTGTGGTTATTGCCAATTTTAACTGAACACTTGTTTGTGCTTCACACATCCCACCGCACATCTGAGACTAAACCATTTGCCTGGGAGCAGTAGTTTGTAGTCTGGTCTGTAGTTTGTAGTCCGTGGTCTGTCTCTACACCTTCAAACTGAACTCTCTATCTCTCTCTCTCCCCCTCTCTCTTTCTCTCCCCCCTCTCTCTCTCTCTTTCTCTCCCCCCCCTCTCTCTCTCCCCCCCTTTCTCTCTCCCCCCCTCTCTCTCTCTCTCTCTCTCCCCCTCTTTCTCTCTCCCCCTCTCTCTCCCCCACTTTCTCTCTCTCTCTCTCTCTCCCCCCCTCTCTCTCTCTCTCTCTCTCCACCTCCCCCTCTCTCTCCCCCCATCTCTCTCCCCCTCTCCCCCCCCCCCCCCCCCCCCTCTCTCTCTCACAAAAGCGCCGGCTGGCAGGCGTGTACAGACGTGCCTGATGCGTTTATGTTGACTGTGTTCTCTCCTCCTGACTGTGGTCAAAAGATCACTTCCTTTATTAAGGAGATGATACCCCGTTTTCACATGTTCCCGCTGCCATGTCAAACTCACAGCCTTTTAGACACACAAGAGACTATTCAATCATTCTGTGAGCGAGCCGGAGCCAGGGAAGAGAAGAAGAAGAAGACATGCCATGAAATAGTTGACATTGCTGGGGTGCCTGTGGTGGGAACCTAGCCCTTATCTACAAATGTACAGACATCAGCAATGTGTGTAACTAACCAATGAGAGGGGTAGTCCATCTACAGGGCTGCTGTTATGCCAGCTTCATAGCGTTGGCCCAGAACTCTCTGCCAAAATAACCAGTTCAAACCTATAGAGAATAGAGAAGAGGCTGCTCATTCAGCACTATTATTAGTGTCTCTGTGTGTGTGTGTCTGTGTGTGTGTGTGTGTGTGTATGTATATGTGACTGTCTGTCTGTGTGTGTGCATGTGCGAGTGTGTGCTAGTATGTGTGCATGTGTCTGTGTGTATGTGTCTGTGTGTGTATGTGTGTATATATATATATACATGTCTGTGTGTGTATATGTGTGTATATATACATGTCTGTGTGTGTATATGTGTGTGTGTATATATGTGTCTGTGTGTGTGTGTGTATATGTGTCTGTGTGTGTGTGTGTGTGTGTGTATATATATATATATATATATATCACACACACACACAGACATATATACACACACACACATATATATATATATATATATATATATATATATATATATATATATATATATATATATATATATATATATGTGTGTGTATGTTTGTGTGTGGGTGTGTTTATGTGAGGGTGTGTTTGTGTGTGGGTGTGTTTGTGTGTGGGTGTGTTTGTGTGTTTGTGTGTGGGTGTGTTTGTGTGTGGGTGTGTGTGTGTTTATATGTGGGTGTGTGTTTATATGTGGGTGTGTTTGTGTGTGGGTGTGTATATGTGTGGGTGTGTATATGTGTGGGTGTGTTTGTGTGTGGGTGTGTATATGTGTGGGTGTGTATATGTGTGGGTGTGTTTGTGTATATGTGTGGGTGTGTTTGTGTGTGGGTGTGTATATGTGTGGGTGTGTATATGTGTGGGTGTGTATATGTGTGGGTGTGTTTGTGTGGGTGTGTATATGTGTGGGTGTGTTTGTGTGTGGGTGTGTATATGTGCGGGTGTGTTTGTGTGGGTGTGTTTATGTGTGGGTGTGTATATGTGTGGGTGTGTTTGTGTGTGGGTGTGTATATGTGTGGGTGTGTTTGTGTGTGGGTGTGTATATGTGTGGGTGTGTTTGTGTGTGGGTGTGTTTATGTGTGGGTGTGTTTATGTGTGGGTGTGTTTATGTGTGGGTGTGTTTATGTGTGTGGGTGTGTGTATGTGTGGGTGTGTTTATGTGTTTTTGTTCAGCATTGATCAGATGGTTCATCAGTCTCTGGATGGATGGGCATGGAATCAACTAGACATATTGTGGATGGGAGCCATTGGCTACAGTCGATAGTTCTATCAGGGCCAACTACTGTAACACGGTATTAACACTGTACCAGACAGTCTCAGCTCGGTGGTCCGCTGTGGCTCAGTAGGTAGAGCATGGCGCTTGAAATGCCAGTAACGGGGGTTCGATTCCCGCTGGGGCCACTGATACGGGAAATATATGCACACATGAAAGCAGCAGATAAATGATGTATATTATTTATAACCATTGATTATGGGGGAGGGGGGGTCAATACAGTTACAACATTATTTTGGGATGATTTTAAATCTGACTTTAGTTACTGTAGGTATCATTCGTTACTGTAGGTATCATTCGTTACTGTAGGTATCATTAGTTACTGTAGGTATCATTTGTTACTGTAGGTATCATTAGCTACTGTAGGTAGCTGTTCCTGCGCCAAAACTCCTGTATTTTTCATCCTATAGCTGGTTCTCTATCTTCTTTTTAAATAGTGAGCCAACATGTTTTCAGAACATTTCTCTGAGTGATCAAAACTAACTTTCTCTCAACACTGAGTGTACAAAACATTAGGAACACCCTCAGTTCGTCGGGACATGGACTCTACAAGGTGTCGAAAGAGTTCTGGCCCATGTCGACTCCGATGCTTCCCACAGTTATTTCAAGTTGGCTGGATGTCTTTTGGGCGGTGGATCATTCTTGATTCACACAGGAAACTGTTGAGTGTGAAAAACCCAGCAGCGTTGCAGTTCTTGACACATTCAAACCGGTGCGCCTGGCACCTACTACCAAACCCTGTTCAAAGGCACTTAAATATTTAGTTTTGCCCATTCACCCTCTGAATGGCACACACACTTAAACATCCTTATTTAATCTGTTTCCTACCCTTCATCTAGACTGATTTCACCTGTTTCCTACCCTTCATCTACACTGATTTCACCTGTTTCCTACCCTTCATCAACACTGATTTCACCTGTTTCCTACCCTTCATCTACACTGATTTCACCTGTTTCCTACCCTTCATCTACACTGATTTAACCTGTTTCCTACCCTTCATCTACACTGATTTCACCTGTTTCCTACCCTTCATCTACACTGATTTAACCTGTTTCCTACCCTTCATCTACACTGATTTAACCTGTTTCCTACCCTTCATCTACACTGATTTCACCTGTTTCCTACCGTTCATCTACACTGATTTAACCTGTTTCCTACCCTTCATCTACACTGATTTAACCTGTTTCCTACCCTTCATCTACACTGATTGAAGTGGATGTTTTATTTTACTATGTAAGTGGGTTAAGAACAAATTCTTATTTACAATGACAGCCTAGGAACAGTGGGTTAACTGCCTTGTTCAGGGGCAGAACGACAGCCTAGAAACAGTGGGTTAACTGCCTTGTTCAGGGGCAGAACGACAGCCTAGGAACAGTGGGTTAACTGCCTTGTTCAGGGGCAGAACGACAGCCTAGGAACAGTGGGTTAACTGCCTTGTTCAGGGGCAGAACGACAGCCTAGGAACAGTGGGTTAACTGCCTTGTTCAGGGGCAGAACGACAGCCTAGGAACAGTGGGTTAACTGCCTTGTTCAGGGGCAGAACGACAGCCTAGGAACAGTGGGTTAACTGCCTTGTTCAGGGGCAGAACGACAGCCTAGGAACAGTGGGTTAAACTGCCTGTTCAGGGGCAGAACGACAGCCTAGGAACAGTGGGTTAACTGCCTTGTTCAGGGGCAGAACGACAGCCTAGGAACAGTGGGTTAAACTGCCTGATCAGGGGCAGAACGACAGCCTAGGAACCGTGGGTTAAACTGCCTGATCAGGGGCAGAACGACAGCCTAGGAACAGTGGGTTAAACTGCCTGATCAGGGGCAGAACGACAGCCTAGGAACAGTGGGTTAACTGCCTGTTCAGGGGCAGAACGACAGCCTAGGAACAGTGGGTTAACTGGTCTAGGAACAGTGGGTTAACTGGTCTAGGAACAGTGGGTTAACTGGTCTAGGAACAGTGGGTTAACTGGTCTAGGAACAGTGGGTTAACTGGTCTAGGAACAGTGGTTTAACTGCCTTGTTCAGGGGCAGAACGACAGCCAAGGAACAGTGGGTTAACTGGTGTAGGAACAGTGGGTTAACTGGTCTAGGAACAGTGGGTTAACTGGTCTAGGAACAGTGGGTTAACTGGTCTAGGAACAGTGGGTTAACTGGTCTAGGAACAGTGGGTTAACTGGTCTAGGAACAGTGGGTTAACTGGTCTAGGAACAGTGGGTTAACTGGTCTAGGAACAGTGGGTTAACTGGTCTAGGAACAGTGGGTTAACTGGTCTAGGAACAGTGGGTTAAATGGTCTAGGAACAGTGGGTTAACTGCCTTGTTCAGGGGCAGCACGACAGCCTAGGAACAGTGGGTTAACTGGTCTAGGAACAGTGGGTTAACTGGTCTAGGAACAGTGGGTTAACTGGTCTAGGAACAGTGGGTTAACTGGTCTAGGAACAGTGGGTTAAATGGTCTAGGAACAGTGGGTTAACTGGTCTAGGAACAGTGGGTTAACTGGTCTAGGAACAGTGGGTTAACTGGTCTAGGAACAGTGGGTTAACTGGTCTAGGAACAGTGGGTTAACTGGTCTAGGAACAGTGGGTTAACTGGTCTAGGAACTGGTCTAGGAACAGTGGGTTAACTGGTCTAGGAACAGTGGGTTAAATGGTCTAGGAACAGTGGGTTAACTGCCTTGTTCAGGGGCAGAACGACAGCCTAGGAACAGTGGGTTAACTGGTCTAGGAACAGTGGGTTAACTGGTCTAGGAACAGTGGGTTAACTGGTCTAGGAACAGAGGGTTAACTGGTCTAGGAACAGTGGGTTAAATGGTCTAGGAACAGTGGGTTAACTGGTCTAGGAACAGTGGGTTAACTGGTCTAGAAACAGTGGGTTAACTGGTCTAGGAACAGTGGGTTAACTGGTCTAGGAACAGTGGGTTAACTGGTCTAGGAACAGTGGGTTAACTGGTCTAGGAACAGTGGGTTAACTGGTCTAGGAACAGTGGGTTAACTGGTGTAGGAACAGTGGGTTAACTGGTCTAGGAACAGTGGGTTAACTGGTCTAGGAACAGTGGGGTAACTGGTCTAGGAACAGTGGGTTAACTGGTCTAGGAACAGTGGGTTAACTGCCTTGTTCAGGGGCAGAACGACAGATTTTTGTCAGCTCTGGTAATCGATCTAGCAACCTTTTGGCCAAACGCTCTAACCACTAGGCTACCTGCCGCCCCAATTTAACAAGTGACATCAATAAGCTTAGCTTTCACTTGGATTCACCTGGTCAAAGTCTATGTCATGGAAAGAGCAGGCGTTCCTAATGTTTTGTACACTCAGTGACCAATATGTTTGAAACATCAAATCTCAATCAAATCACAATAACCAATAACCAATAACCAATAACAATAACAATAACCAATAACAATAACCAATAACAATAACCATAACCAATAACAATAACCAATAACCAATAACAATAAACATAACCAATAACAATAACCAATAACAATAACCATAACCATAACCATAACCAATAACCATAACCAATAACAATAACCAATAACAATAACCAATAACCATAACCATAACCAATAACAATAACAATAACCAATAACAATAACCATAACCAATAACAATAACCAATAACCAATAACAATAACCAATAACAATAACCAATAACAATAACAATAACCAATAACAATAACAATAACCAATAACCAATAACAATAACCAATAACAATAACAATAACAATAACCAATAACAATAACCAATAACAATAACAATAACAATAACCAATAACAATAACCAATAACAATAACCAATAACCAATAACAATAACAATAACCATAACAATAACCAATAACAATAACCAATAACCAATAACAATAACAATAACCAATAACAATAACCAATAACAATAACAATAACCAATAACAATAACCAATAACCAATAACAATAACCAATAACAATAACCAATAACCAATAACCATAACCAATAACAATAACCAATAACAATAACAATAACCATAACCAATAACCATAACCAATAACCAATAACAATAACAATAACCATAACCAATAACAATAACCAATAACAATAACCATAACCAATAACAATAACCAATAACAATAACAATAACAATAACCAATACCAATAACCAATAACAATAACAATAACCAATAACAATAACCAATAACAATAACAATAACCAATAACAATAACCAATAACAATAACAATAACCATAACAATAACAATAACCAATAACAATAACCAATAACAATAACCAATAACAATAACCAATAACAATAACAATAACCAATAACAATAACCAATAACCAATAACAATAACCAATAACAATAACCAATAACCAATAACCATAACCAATAACAATAACCAATAACAATAACAATAACCATAACCAATAACCATAACCAATAACCAATAACAATAACAATAACCATAACCAATAACAATAACCATAACCAATAACAATAACCATAACCAATAACAATAACCATAACCAATAACAATAACAATAACCAATAACAATACCCAATAACAATAACAATAACCAATAACAATAACCAATAACAATAACCAATAGCAATAACACATAACAATAACAATAACCATAACCAATAACCAATAACCAATAACAATAACCAATAACCAATAACCATAACCAATAACCATAACCATAACCAATAACAATAACCAATAACAATAACCAATAACCAATAACAATAACCAATAACAATAACCAATAACCAATAACCATAACCAATAACCATAACCATAACCAATAACCATAACCAATAACAATAACCAATAACCATAACCATAACCAATAACAATAACAATAACCAATAACAATAACAATAACAAATAACCAATAACAATAACAATAACAATAACAATAACCAATAACAATAACAATAACCATAACCAATAACAATAACCAATAACCATAACCATAACCAATAACAATAACAATAACCAATAACAATAACAATAACCAATAACAATAACAAATAACCAATAACAATAACAATAACCATAACCATAACCAATAACAATAACAATAACCATAACCAATAACCAATAACATGTTCATAATTTATCAAAACTGTCCCTTATAAGTCTGAGAATGTTTGTGAATTTGGTTATTAAGCAAAACGCAACTTTTCCAGATCAATATTGTTCAGAAAAGTATTTGTTATTTTCTTTAGTCCCATGGAGAAATGCAGTCTGTTTGAGAGCACCAACATAATTTTAAACCAGAAACTACAGAAAGAAAGAACAACATTCAGGACCTTTTAGGCTACAGGACTGATTCCCTCACTCAAGAGTACACAGAACAGAATAGCATTGTCCTCATATGGTTGGTTTGTCATTTACAATGAACAAACAGATCTGGGACCCGGCTGATAGTACAGTAGAGTATACAGTACTAGGGGGTGTGTGTGTGTGTGTGTGGGGGGGGGGGGGGGGGGGGGGGGGTGTGTAATATACCCTACATTACCCTATTACATTGCACTTGTGTGTGTGTGGGGGTGTGTGTGTGTGTGGTGTGTGTGTGTGTGGGGTGGGGTGGGGGGGGGTGTGGGGTGTGGTGTGTGTGTGTGCACAAGCATGTCTGTAATTACCTCAGAGTGAGAAAACAATGTCTCTTTAATGAATGATCTCATTGTTCTTATGCTGAACAGTGGTGCTCTATTCTTCTGCCCCTGTCTGTTGGGGGGTGGGGGGGTGTTGACAGAAATAAGTGCAATGTAATGGGGTAATGTAGGGTATATTACACACACACACACACACACACACACACACACCGCACAAATACACATAAAACAACATAGACAAAGAAGCAACCAGAGTTCAACAGTGTTAGCCAGGTTAGGAGAACCAGGTGGTTCAGAGTTCAACAGGATTAGACAAGTTAGGAGAACCAGGTGGTTCAGAGTTCAACAGTGTTAGCCAGGTTAGGAGAACCAGGTGTTTCAGAGTTCAAGAGAGTTAGACAGGTTAGGAGAACCAGGTGGTTCAGAGTTCAACAGGGTTAGACAGGTTAGGAGAACCAGGTGGTTCAGAGTTCAACATGGTTAGACAGGTTAGGAGAACCAGGTGGCTCAGAGTTCAACAGGGTTAGCCAGGTTAGGAGAACCAGGTGTTTTTTTCTCCCAGTGTTAACTTGACAAGTGGCAGAATAATATCCACATAGGCATGTCATTAGAGGTCAAGGGTGAAAATGCTGTCTTAAATCACTATTCCTTGCATGTTGTTTATGCCAGAAGTAGCAAGGAAGGTGACAGACTGCGATGGAACGTCACCTCGGCTTGGTCCAGCTATCATTACCACCCAATACTTTATATCAGACTGCGATGGAACGTCACCTCAGCTTGGTCCAGCTATCATTACCACCCAATACTTTATATCAGACTGCGATGGAACGTCACCTCAGCTTGGTCCAGCTATCATTACCACCCAATACTTTATATCAGACTGCGATGGAACGTCACCTCAGCTTGGTCCAGCTATCATTACCACCCAATACTTTATATCAGACTGCGATGGAACGTCACCTCAGCTTGGTCCAGCTATCATTACCACCCAATACTTTATATCAGACTGCGATGGGACGTCACCTCAGCTTGGTCCAGCTATCATTACCACCCAATACTTTATATCAGACTGCGATGGAACGTCACCTCAGCTTGGTCCAGCTATCATTACCACCCAATACTTTATATCAGACTGCGATGGAACGTCACCTCAGCTTGGTCCTGCTATCATTACCACCCAATACTTTATATCAGACTGCGATGGAACGTCACCTCAGCTTGGTCCAGCTATCATTACCACCCAATACTTTATATCAGACTGCGATGGAACGTCACCTCAGCTTGGTCCAGCTATCATTACCACCCAATACTTTATATCAGACTGCGATGGAACGTCACCTCAGCTTGGTCCAGCTATCATTACCACCCAATACTTTATATCAGACTGCGATGGAACGTCACCTCAGCTTGGTCCAGCTATCATTACCACCCAATACTTTATATCAGACTGCGATGGAACGTCACCTCAGCTTGGTCCAGCTATCATTACCACCCAATACTTTATATCACAGATGACTTGTTTGGTGGTCATAACACCTGGTTCTCCTAACGTATCTAACCCTGTTAAAGTTCTGCCCAGGTCTTGACAGTTGTGTCCTGTATTATCCTGTGTCCTGTGTGAAATGAAGTATGCTCACTCTAATTATCTCTCTCCCTCCCGTCACAGAGGACCTGAGCCCTGGGACCATGCCTCAGGACTACCTGGCCTGATGACTCCTTGCTGTCCCCAGTCCACCTGGCCGTGCTGCTGCTCCAGTTTCAACTGTTCTGACTGCTGCTATGGAACCCTGACCTGTTCACCGGACGTGCTACCTTGTCTCGGACCTGCTGTTTTCGACTCTCTGTCCCTACCGCACCTGCTGTCTCTAACTTTGAATGATCGACTATGAAAAGCCAACTGACATTTACTCCTGAGGTGCTGACCTGTTGCACCCTCTACAACCACTGTGATTATTATTATCTGACCCTGCTGGTCAACAATGAATGTTTGAAAAAAACTAAACTTATAAGCAGGAAGCATAGAAATAGCGTACATAGAACAGATCTAACACTTCTTAGACTTGCTTTCAATGAGAATGACATATCTATAACTCACAGTTCTATGTGAATTTAGTCGGTCGTCCAAACAAAAGCCCTTAACTGGGGAAAATGTCAAACTGACCCAAGAACAGCGCCTAGGGGCAACTTCACCCTACACATTTTAGTAATTTAGCAGACGATCTTAAACATTTTCATGCTTTTTCCTACTATAGGTGAAAAAGTTTGTGACAGTGTAGTAACAGAGCAGTAACAGTAACAGAGCAGTAACAGAGCAGAGCAGTAACAGAGCAGTAACAGTAACAGAGCAGTAACAGAGCAGTAACAGAGCAGTAACAGAGCAGTAACAGAGCAGGAACAGTAACAGAGCAGTAACAGAGCAGTAACAGAGCAGTAACAGTAACAGAGCAGTAACAGTAACAGAGCAGTAACAGAGCAGTAACAGAGCAGTAACAGTAACAGAGCAGTAACAGTAACAGAGCAGTAACAGAGCAGAAACAGAGCAGTAACATAGCAGTAACAGAGCAGTAACAGAGCAGTAACAGAGCAGTAACAGAGCAGTAACAGAGCAGAGCAGTAACAGAGCAGTAACAGAGCCGTAACAGAGCAGTAACAGAGCAGTAACAGAGCAGTAACAGAGCAGTGACAGAGCAGTAACATGAGTTCCATTTAGCATAAGTGTTGGAAAAAGGGAAAGTAATGGCTGGACAGTTTAACAGAAAACTATTCCCTCAACAGAGAAAGTAATGTCTGGACAACTTAACAGAAAACTATTCCCTCAACAGAGAAAGTAATGTCTGGACAGCTTAACAGAAAACTATTCCCTCAACAGAGAAAGTAATGTCTGGACAGCTTAACAGAAAACTATTCCCTCAACAGAGAAAGTAATGTCTGGACAGCTTAACAGAAAACTATTCCCTCAACAGAGAAAGTAATGTCTGGACATCTTAACAGAAAACTATTCCCTCAACAGAGAAAGTAATGTCTGGACAACTTAACAGAAAACTATTCCCTCAACAGAGAAAGTAATGTCTGGACAGCTTAACAGAAAACTATTCCCTCAACAGAGAAAGTAATGTCTGGACATCTTAACAGAAAACTATTCCCTCAACAGAGAAAGTAATGTCTGGACAGTTTAACAGAAAACTATTCCCTCAACAGAGAAAGTAATGCCTGGACAGCTTAACAGAAAACTATTCCCTCAACAGAGAAAGTAATGCCTGGACAGCTTAACAGAAAACTATTCCCTCAACAGAGAAAGTAATGCCTGGACAGCTTAACAGAACACTATTCGTGGGTCCAGATTTGAGTTGTATCAGCTTGAACATTTTGAGTAACACCCCCACTAAGCCACGCCTCCAATATAATTTCCCAGTGTGCTTTGCCTTTTCGAGTGTATTGTCGAAGTTACCACCCATGACTGTATTTGTTAGTGACAGAGACATGACTGTCGAATTCCTTAATTTTCAGTCCTGTGGCCTTCACAAAGTGACTTCCTAGGTGAATGTTGTCATTATAATAAAATGTTTTATGATAATGTATTACATATCTTATAAGGCCTTATTTTGAGGCCTAACTTTACCCTCACTCAGTGGCCTAAAACTCATGGTTTTACAGTTCTCATGAGGCCTGCAAGTAGGGGTTGCAAAAATTCTGATACTTTCCCAAAAATTCCCAGATTTTCAAGAAAAATTCTAGTTGAAGGATTTCCAGGAATCTTCCAACCAGGATTTCTGGAAAAAACCTGTGAAATGTAGCAGAATTTTCCAATCCTACCTGCATGTCACATTATGCTGGCTTGCAAAGGTGATGTGTAATTCCTATTGGAATCCAGCCAGGGTTAGGATATCCAACCGCTGATGTTTATTCAGCCTCAACCTGCATTCATAGTGACTGCCAGGGCTAGGAACAGTGTGAGGAGAATACCTACATTTAAACAGTGTACAGCAGCCTGGTCCCAGATCTGTTCGTGCTGTCTTGCCAACTCATTTGGTTAGATTACAGTGTACAGCAGCCTGGTCCCAGATCTGTTCGTGCTGTCTTGCCAACTCATTTGGTTAGATTACAGTGTACAGCAGCCTGGTCCCAGATCTGTTCGTGCTGTCTTGCCAACTCATTTGGTTAGATTACAGTGTACAGCAGCCTGGTCCCAGATCTGTTCGTGCTGTCTTGCCAACTCATATGGTTAGATTACAGTGTACAGCAGCCTGGTCCCAGATCTGTTTGTGCTGTCTTGCCAACTCATTTGGTTAGATTACAGTGTACAGCAGCCTGGTCCCAGATCTGTTCGTGCTGTCTTGCCAACTCATATAGTTAGATTACAGTATACAGCAGCCTGGTCCCAGATCTGTTTGTGCTGTCTTGCCAACTCATATGGTTAGATTACAGTATACAGCAGCCTGGTCCCAGATCTGTTCGTGCTGTCTTGCCAACTCATATGGTTAGATTACAGTATACAGCAGCCTGGTCCCAGATCTGTTCATGCTGTCTTGCCAACTCATATAGTTAGATTACAGTATACAGCACCCTGGTCCCAGATCTGTACTATCAGCCAGATCTGAGACCTGGCTGATAGTACAGTATACAATACTAGGTGTGTGTGTGTGTGTGTGTGTGTGTGTGTGTGTGTGTGTGTGTGTGTGTGTGTGTGTGTGCGCGCACTAACTCATTTGCACCATTGTATTGTATGGAATTCAGGGAGGGTGGGTTTGGTTATTGACTTACCAGTCCATCACAGTTGCTTATGGCAACAGTGGCCTCTGGCATGTTGGATATGTCTCCAGTGAAAACACAGTCCCCGTGGAGACGCTCCTTAGCCTTCTCCTCGAAGTCCTCCTGCCATTCCACAAATGCCCCCGGAGCCACCAGCCTCCTGTTTGCTTTGAGGCGAAGGTGCAACTCTTTCCCAAACACAGTGACGTTGAAAAACAGGTGTTGGCCTGCGCCAGAGGTGATAGAGGGAGTGTCGGGGACGCTACGGGCCACACGCCTCTTTCCCGGATCAGGGGATGAGGAAGCACCAGCACCACCACCTGCATCAGCACCTTCACTTTCACTTTCTCCCGTTGCAGCTGAGGCCCAGGCTCCTGAGACTGAGACCACGTGGGAGATGTAGCGGCCGTGGGAGTCTGTGCTGAACGGCACCATAAGACCATATTCACTTAACTTTCCAGAGAGATGTTCTGATGAGACAAATAGTCAAGAATAACATCAGAGAAACAGAGACAACTAGACAGTTATAATATAAACTCTTAGAAAGAAAAGGGTCTCAAAAGGGCTCTTAGGCTGTCCCCATAGGATAACCCTTTCAGATCCATATAGAACTCTTTTGGGTTCCAGGTAGAACTCTTTTTGGATCCCATATAGAACTCTTTTTGGATCCCATATAGAACTCTTTTGGGTTCCAGGTAGAACTCTTTTGGGTTCCAGGTAGAACTCTTTTTGGATCCCATATAGAACTCTTTTGGGTTCCAGGTAGAACTCTTTTGGGTTCCAGGTAGAACTCTTTTTGGATCCCATATAGAACTCTTTTGGGTTCCAGGTAGAACTCTTTTGGGTTCCAGGTAGAACTCTTTTTGGATCCTATATAGAACTCTTTTGGGTTCCAGGTAGAACTCTTTTGGGTTCCAGGTAGAACTCTTTTTGGATCCCATATAGAACTCTTTTTGGATCCATATAGAACTCTTTTGGGTTCCAGGTAGAACTCTTTTGGGTTCCAGGTAGAACTCTTTTTGGATCCATATAGAACTCTTTTGGGTTCCATATAGAACTCTTTTGGGTTCCAGGTAGAATCCTCTGTGGAAACGGTTTTTACATGGAACCAAAAAGGGGTTCTACCTGGAACCAAAACGGGTTCTTCAAAGGGTTATCTTATGGGGACAGCCAAATAACCGTTTTAGGTTCTAGATAGCACATTTCTTTCCCAGAGAGTAGGAACTTATGCACAGAAATGTGTGGGAACTTATGGGAATTTATGGGAACCTGGTGAAAGGCACAGAAAATAATATAGGATACTTTAATTGAAACAATGATTATACTCTGGTGTGGATTAGAGTAATGCATGCTAGTTAAAGGAGAATTGGCCTAATAACAAATGGTTCATGAATATGGAAGATTATCTTTTTATTATTATTTTTTTTACCTTTATTTAAGAAGATATTGAACTTCTGAACAGTGGAGACACATGATAATATGTCTCTAGTTTAGTCTATGGGTTATGAGCAAGCCAGTTGCATCACTAAAGGTTTAGTTTAGTTTGGCTAAACCCTTTCAGGTACAACTAAATTATTGAACTAGTTTGTGGCATTTCTGGACACGTTCTTCAATAAGACCTCAGTCTCTATCAAACCCAGGGGGTTATATAACTTCAGATACAGTATGCCATACGTTTTATAGCCCTCTGCTCAAAATCAACAGTTGAATACCAAAAAGTTGAGGGAAAAAAAGTGTACAATCATAAGAACTTACCATGTGATTTCACAGTATGTTTGTGATCTGAAAATATCAAGCTGAGAGAACAGCACATCAATAAATATATACAATTCAGAGCGAAAGCCATTGTGGAATGACGAGCTGCCGCTTCACTTCAGTCCACTCCTCACGGGAGTTGAAGTTTCCTTTCTATTGTAAACGTTGTAGTAGGCAAACCGCTGTTCCCTCTCGCCCTCCTCTCCTGCTCCAGTCCTGAACGCCGCACACTTTATGAGAAAGAAAAAACAACTTCTCAATCTTTAACTTCTTCAGCGAAACCGCCGTCGAGCATTCTTCTGAACGTTACCGCAAACGCAAACCAAACTGACCGGTGAATTCACAAGTTGTTCCAATCTTTTGGCTTCCGTTGAACTGTGCATGAAGCAGGACAGCCCCATCCATTTAGGAAAGGGGAAAAACCGGGGGTGCTGCTGATGACGACAGCTGCCTGCCCGGCTAATCGGAGAGTTCAGGGAGGTACAGATAAACTAACTCACAGCCGGAGCCTGGAACTGTTTAGATGCCTTGTGGTTGTTTAGAAAAAGAGAGAGGTAGGCCTGCACCTTCATATATGCAGTCATTGGCCTACAACCATACTCATTCGTATAAAATTCAACCCTAACCCCAACCTCAGAAGTATAAAAGCATTCCTGCACACAAACATCTGCGGCGCAGTCCCGCACCATTACGCACGGATGGGGAGGCGTTAGTACAAAAATTGAAGTCGGACTTCTCTAACTTCACGAAACTGTAAGCCACAGAGGTTTTTAGGGTAAACGCATTCTGTCCACTGGTCTGTGAGAGAGAGACTCTGACACACAGGGAGAGAACAAGTCGTGGCGAATTGTTTAGTTTGTGAAACAAGTCTTGGAATGCACATTTAGTACGTAACTGTCTGCGGGCATGGATCTAACCACCCGAACTATTCTTAAAATAAAAAATAATAGAGTATGTCTTCTGTTCAAATAAACGTTTTTACTGCAAGATTTTATAAAAGTAATGGAAAAGTAATGATTCATACGTTTACCTAAAGGCTACTGTCTAAGTTCCATCATCAGTAGGCTACGTTAACGTGTGAATATTATTTATGGGTAAGAATTGTATGTAATATCCTTGAAATGCTTCTGAATATATTTACAGTAGCACCGCCTACTGATAGGAAGTGGTGAGGAGTTTATCCGTCACTTATCCCCCCAGCCGAGACTGAACACTCGTTTCCGATGTAAATAGAAAATAAAAATGTCTGTTTAACTCTTGAAAAGAGTCGTACAATGATTTCACCAAAAAATGATTGATTGCTAGATGATATGATATAAATGTAGATTTGAGTTGATCAGATCCTTTCCTCATTGCTGCTCCAAACCTCTTGGTGATGGGATGTGTCGACTCTACACAGCTAGGCCATTATCTCTACTACTATTGACCATTGTCTTTACAAAAAAATATATATAAATATAACACATTTCATAAGTCAACAATATCATGAAAAGGGGGGATATTATTTAAACCTGCAGATGCCACTAAATGTATATGACATTAATTCCACTTGTAGTAAAAAAAAAAAAGACTCAATGAATTCCTCCAGTCATTGAAAGGGTTTTTTAAAGTATAAAATGTGAAATGACTTGTCTCTTCCACCAGTGGAATGGAAGGCTGCGGGCTCGGTGTCGAAGACTCCTGGATGGCTGTTTTTATGACCGCCCACATCGACCCTCGGAGGTACTCAACCCAAACCACACTAGTGAATCATAGAATGACTCCACACAAAATAACTACCCGTGGACCGCTGAGTCTACCTGTAAGGAAAGCTTTAAAGGGTCCTTCAGAGGCCAAGATAGAACTGACCTAAACTAAAAGTAACTGTGTCTAGACGGAACCCCATCTTCAATTCTAAACCAGTTTCCTCCCTGAGAGGGAACTGCCTGCCTGACTTCCTGTCTCTCTGTCTGTCTGTGTCTGACTGCCTGCCTGCCTGTCTGTCTCTCTGTCTGACTGCCTGCCTGCCTGTCTGTCTCTCTGTCTGACTGGCTGCCTGTCTGTCTCTCTGTCTGTCTGTGTGTCTGACTGGCTGCCTGTCTGTCTCTCTGTCTGTCTGCGTGTCTGACTGCTGCCTGTCTGTCTCTCTGTCTGTCTGCGTGTCTGACGGCCTGCCTGTCTGTCTCTTTGTCTGTCTGCATGTCTGACTGCCTGCCTGTCTGTCTGTCTCTCTGCGTGTCTGACTGACTGACTGCCTGTCTGTCTCTCTGTCTGTCTGTCTGTCTGTCTCTTTGTCTGTCTGCATGTCTGACTGCCTGCCTGTCTGTCTGTCTCTCTGCGTGTCTGACTGACTGCCTGCCTGTCTGACTGCCTGTATGCCTCTCTGTCTCTCTGCGTGTCTGACTGTCTGTCTGTCTTTCTGTCTGCGTGTCTGACTGCCTGTCTGTCTGTGTGTCTGACTGCCTGCCTGTCTGTCTGTCTCTCTGTCCGTGTGTCTGACTGCCTGCCTGTCTGTCTGTCTCTTTGCGTGTCTGACTGCCTGTCTGTCTGTCTGTCTGTCTCTCTGTCTGTCTGCGTGTCTGACTGCCTGCCTGTCTGTCTCTCTATCTGTCTGTGTGTCTGACTGCCTGCCTGTCTGTCTGTCTCTCTGTCCGTGTGTCTGACTGCCTGCCTGTCTGTCTGTCTCTTTGCGTGTCTGACTGCCTGTCTGTCTGTCTGTCTGTCTGTCTCTCTGTCTGTCTGCGTGTCTGACTGCCTGCCTGTCTGTCTGTCTCTTTGCGTGTCTGACTGCCTGCCTGCCTGTCTGTCTGTCTCTCTGTCTGTCTGCGTGTCTGACTGTGTGTCTGTCTCTCTTTCTCTCTGTCTGTCTGCGTGTCTGACTGCTGCCTGTCTCTCTGTCTGTCTGCGTGTCTGACTGCTGCCTGTCTCTCTGTCTGTCTGCATGTCTGACTGCTGCCTGTCTCTCTGTCTGTCTGCGTGTCTGACTGTCTGTCTGTCTGTCTGTCTGTCTGTCTGTCTGTCTCTCTGAATGCCTCAACACCCTGTCAGTCTTCAGGATAATTGTCTACTTGTTTCTAGGATGGACAGTCAATGTGGAGCAGGTGTGGTTTTTATGCCTTGGTTCATCTATGATGGCACATCCACAGTCATCACTATAGACTAGTAGAGATGGTTGATGGTACATGCACAGTCATCACTATAGACTAGTAGAGATGGTTGATGGTACATGCACAGTCATCACTATAGACTAGTAGAGATGGTTGATGGTACATGCACAGTCATCACTATAGACTAGTAGAGATGGTTGATGGTACATGCACAGTCATCACTATAGACTAGTAGAGATGGTTGATGGTACATGCACAGTCATCACTATAGACTAGTAGAGATGGTTGATGGTACATGCACAGTCATCACTATAGACTAGTAGAGATGGTTGATGGTACATGCACAGCCATCACTATAGACTAGTAGAGATGGTTGATGGTACATCCACAGTCATCACTATAGACTAGTAGAGATGGTTGATGGTACATCCACAGTCATCACTATAGACTAGTAGAGATGGTTGATGGTACATGCACAGTCATCACTATAGACTAGTAGAGATGGTTGATGGTACATGTACAGTCATCACTATAGACTAGTAGAGATGGTTGATGTTATCTGTACAGTCATCACTATAGACTAGTAGAGGGAGTTGATGGTCATCACTATAGACTAGTAGAGGGAGTTGATGTTATCTATACAGTCATCACTATAGACTAGTAGAGGGAGTTGATGGTCATCACTATAGACTAGTAGAGGGAGTTGATGGTATATATACAGTCATCACTATAGACTAGTAGAGGGAGTTGATGGTATATATACAGTCATCACTATAGACTAGTAGAGGGAGTTGATGGTATATATACAGTCATCACTATAGACTAGTAAAGGGAGTTGATGGTATATATACAGTCATCACTATAGACTAGTAGAGGGAGTTGATGGTCATCACTATAGACTAGTAGAGGGAGTTGATGGTATATATACAGTCATCACTATAGACTAGTAGAGGGAGTTGATGGTCATCACTATAGACTAGTAGAGGGAGTTGATGGTCATCACTATAGACTAGTAGAGGGAGTTGATGGTATATATACAGTCATCACTATAGACTAGTAGAGGGAGTTGATGGTCATCACTATAGACTAGTAGAGGGAGTTGATGGTATATATACAGTCATCACTATAGACTAGTAGAGGGAGTTGATGGAATATATACAGTCATCACTATAGACTAGTAGAGGGAGTTGATGGTCATCACTATAGACTAGTAGAGGGAGTTGATGGTATATATACAGTCATCACTATAGACTAGTAGAGGGAGTTGATGGTATATATACAGTCATCACTATAGACTAGTAGAGGGAGTTGATGGTATATATACAGTCATCACTATAGACTAGTAGAGGGAGTTGATGGTATATATACAGTCATCACTATAGACTAGTAGAGGGAGTTGATGGTCATCACTATAGACTAGTAGAGGGAGTTGATTTTATCTATACAGTCATCACTATAGACTAGTAAAGGGAGTTGATGGTATATATACAGTCATCACTATAGACTAGTAGAGGGAGTTGATGGTCATCACTATAGACTAGTAGAGGGAGTTGATGGTATATATACTGTTACGGTGCGTGAATGAGGACCCAAAAGCGAATTAACGTAAACAGAGCTTCTTTAATAACAAAACAAAACGTAGGCTCAGATGGACCGGCAGGTTCCGACAGGACAGGACAAGGTTGCAGCAAACATGACGATAGTCTGGTTCAGGCATGAACAACACAAACAAGAATCCGACAAAGACAGGAGCAGAAACAGAGAGAGATATAGAGGACTAATCAGAGGGAAAAAAGGAACAGGTGGGAAAAGGGGTGACGAGGTAGTTAGGAGGAGACAAGGCACAGCTGGGGAAAAGAGGGGGAGAAAAGGTAACCTAACAACGACCAGCAGAGGGAGACAGGGTGAAGGGAAAGGACAGAAACAAGACACAACATGACAGTACATGACAGTACCCCCCCACTCACCGAGCGCCTCCTGGCGCACTCGAGGAGGAAACCTGGCGGCAACGGAGGAAATCATCGATCAGCGCACGGTCCAGCACGTCCCGAGAGGGAACCCAACTCCTCTCCTCAGGACCGTACCCCTCCCAATCTACTAGGTACTGATGACCACGGCCCCGAGGACGCATGTCCAAAATCCTACGGACCCTGTAGATGCGCCCTCGACAAGGATGGGGGGGGGGGGGGGGGAGACGAGCGGGGGCGCGAAGAACGGGCTTGATACAGGAGACATGGAAGACCGGGTGGACGCGACGAAGGTATCGCGGAAGAAGAAGTCGAACTGCGACAGGATTAATGACCTGAGAAATACGGAACGGACCAATGAACCGCGGGGTCAACTTGCGAGAAGTGGTCTTAAGGGGAAGGTTCTGAGTGGAGAGCCAAACTCTCTGACCGCGACAATATCTAGGACTCTTAGTTCTACGCTTATTAGCAGCCCTCACAGTCTGCGCCCTATAACGGCAAAGTGCAGACCTGACCCTCTTCCAGGTGCGCTCGCAACGTTGGACAAAAGCCTGAGCGGAGGGGACGCTGGACTCGGCGAACTGAGATGAGAACAGCGGAGGCTGGTACCCGAGGCTACTCTGAAAACGAGGTCGCAGACGAAGGAAGCGAGTTGTGGGCGTATTCTGCCCAGGGGAGCTGTTCTGACCAAGACGCAGGGTTGCGAAAAGAAAGACTGCGTAAGATGCGACCAATAGTCTGATTGGCCCGTTCTGCTTGACCGTTAGACTGGGGGTGAAAGCCGGAAGAGAGACTGACGGAAGCCCCAATCAAACGGCAAAACTCCCTCCAAAATTGAGACGTGAATTGCGGACCTCTGTCCGAAACGACGTCTGACGGAAGGCCATGAATTCTGAAAACATTCTCGATGATGATTTGTGCCGTCTCTTTAGCAGAAGGAAGCTTAGCAAGGGGAATAAAATGAGCCGCCTTAGAGAACCTGTCGACAACCGTAAGAATAACAGTCTTCCCCGCTGACGAAGGCAGTCCGGTGACAAAATCTAAGGCGATGTGAGACCACGGTTGAGAGGGAATGGGAAGCGGCCTGAGACGGCCGGCAGGAGGAGAGTTACCGGACTTAGTCTGCGCGCAGACCGAACAAGCAGCCACGAAGCGACGCGTGTCATGCTCCCGGGTGGGCCACCAAAAGCGCTGGCGAATGGAAGCAAGCGTACCCCGAACGCCAGGGTGGCCGGCTAACTTGGCAGAGTGAGCCCACTGAAGAACGGCCAGACGAGTAGGAACGGGAACGAAAAGAAGGTTCCTGGGACAAGCGCGCGGCGACGGAGTTTGAGTGAGTGCTTGCTTTACCTGCCTCTCAATTCCCCAGACAGTCAACCCGACAACACGCCCCTCAGGGAGAATCCCCTCGGGGTCAGTGGAGGCTACTGAAGAACTGAAGAGACGAGATAAAGCATCAGGCTTGGTGTTCTTAGAGCCCGGACGATAAGAAATCACGAACTCGAAACGAGCGAAAAACAGCGCCCAGCGCGCCTGACGCGCATTAAGTCGTTTGGCAGAACGGATGTACTCAAGGTTCCTATGGTCAGTCCAAACGACAAAAGGAACGGTCGCCCCCTCCAACCACTGTCGCCATTCGCCTAGGGCTAAGCGGATGGCGAGCAGTTTGCGGTTTCCCACATCATAGTTACGTTCCGACGGCGACAGGCGATGAGAAAAATACGCGCAAGGGTGGACCTTGTCGTCAGAGAAGGAGCGCTGAGAAAGAATGGCTCCCACGCCCACCTCTGACGCGTCAACCTCGACAATGAACTGTCTAGAGACGTCAGGTGTAACAAGGATAGGTGCGGATGTAAAACGATTCTTGAGGAGATCAAAAGCTCCCTGGGCGGAAACGGACCACTTAAAGCACGTCTTGACAGAAGTAAGGGCTGTGAGAGGGGCTGCCACCTGACCGAAATTACGGATGAAACGACGATAGAAGTTCGCGAAGCCGAGAAAGCGCTGCAACTCGACGCGTGACTTAGGGACGGGCCAATCAATGACAGCTTGGACCTTAGCGGGATCCATCTTAATGCCTTCAGCGGAAATAACAGAACCGAGAAATGTGACGGAGGAGGCATGAAAAGAGCACTTCTCAGCCTTCACAAAAAGACAATTCTCTAAAAGGCGCTGGAGGACACGTCGAACGTGCTGAACATGAATCTGGAGTGACGGTGAAAAAATCAGGATATCGTCAAGGTAAACGAAAACAAAGATGTTCAGCATGTCTCTCAGGACATCATTGACTAATGCCTGAAAGACAGCTGGAGCGTTAGCGAGGCCGAAAGGAAGAACCCGGTATTCAAAGTGCCCTAACGGAGTGTTAAACGCCGTCTTCCACTCGTCCCCCTCCCTGATGCGCACGAGATGGTAAGCGTTACGAAGGTCCAACTTAGTGAAAAACCTGGCTCCCTGCAGGATCTCGAAGGCTGAAGACATAAGAGGAAGCGGATAACGATTCTTCACTGTTATGTCATTCAGCCCTCGATAATCTATGCAGGGGCGCAGGGACCCGTCCTTCTTCTTAACAAAAAAAAACCCCGCTCCGGCGGGAGAGGAGGAGGGGACTATGGTACCGGCGGCAAGAGCTACAGACAAATAATCTTCGAGAGCCTTACGTTCGGGAGCCGACAGAGAGTATAGTCTACCCCGGGGGGGAGTGGTTCCCGGAAGGAGATCAATACTACAATCATACGACCGGTGTGGAGGAAGAGAGGTGGCCCTGGACCGACTGAACACCGTGCGCAGATCGTGATATTCCTCCGGCACCCCTGTCAAATCACCAGGCTCCTCCTGTGAAGAAGAGACAGAGGAAACAGGAGGGATAGCAGACATTAAACATTTCACATGACAAGAGACGTTCCAGGAGAGGATAGAATTACTAGACCAATTAATGGAAGGATTATGACAAACTAGCCAGGGATGGCCCAAAACAACAGGTGTAAAAGGTGAACGAAAAATTAAAAAAGAAATGGTTTCGCTATGATTACCAGAAACAGTGAGGGTTAAAGGTAGCGTCTCACGCTGAATCCTGGGGAGAGGACTACCATCCAGGGCGAACAAGGCCGTGGACTCCCTTAACTGTCTGAGAGGAATGTCATGTTCCCGAGCCCAGGTCTCGTCCATAAAACAGCCCTCCGCCCCAGAGTCTATTAAGGCACTGCAGGAAGCTGACGAACCGGTCCAGCGTAGATGGACCGACAAGGTAGTGCAGGATCTTGAAGGAGAGACAGGAGTAGTAGCGCTCACCAGTAGCCCTCCGCTTACTGATGAGCTCTGGCTTTTACTGGACATGAAGTGACAAAATGACCAGCAGAACCGCAATAGAGACAGAGGCGGTTGGTGATTCTCCGTTCCCTCTCCTTAGTCGAGATGCGGATACCTCCCAGCTGCATAGGCTCAGCACCCGAGCCGGCAGAGGAAGATGGTAGTGATGCGGAGAGGGGGACAACGGAGAACGCGAGCCCCTTTCCACGAGCTCGGTGACGAAGATCAACCCGTCGCTCAATGCGAATAGCGAGTTCAATCAAGGAATCCACGCTGGAAGGAACCTCCCGGGAGAGAATCTCATCCTTTACCTCTGCGCGGAGACCCTCCAGAAAACGAGCGAGCAAAGCCGGCTCGTTCCAGCCACTGGAGGCAGCAAGAGTGCGAAACTCAATAGAGTAGTCTGTTATGGATCGATTACCCTGACATAGGGAAGACAGGGCCCTGGAAGCCTCCTCCCCAAAAACAGATCGATCAAAAACATGTATCATCTCCTCCTTAAAGTCCTGATACTGGTTAGTACACTCAGCCCTTGCCTCCCAGATTGCCGTGCCCCACTCACGAGCCCGTCCAGTAAGGAGAGATATGACGTAGGCGACACGAGCAGTGCTCCTGGAGTAAGTGTTGGGCTGGAGAGAAAACACAATATCACACTGGGTGAGGAACGAGCGGCATTCAGTGGGCTCCCCAGAGTAACACGGCGGGTTATTGATTCTGGGCTCCGGAGATTCGAAAGCCCTGGAAGTGGCCGGTGGATCGAGGCGGAGATGGTGAACCTGTTCTGTGAGGTTGGAGACTTGGGTGGCCAGGGTCTCAACGGCATGCCGAGCAGCAGACAATTCCTGCTTGTGTCTGCCTAGCATCGCTCCCTGGATCTCGACGGCTGAGTGGAGAGGATCCGAAGTCGCTGGGTCCATTCTTGGTCGGATTCTTCTGTTACGGTGCGTGAATGAGGACCCAAAAGCGAATTAACGTAAACAGAGCTTCTTTAATAACAAAACAAAACGTAGGCTCAGATGGACCGGCAGGTTCCGACAGGACAGGACAAGGTTGCAGCAAACATGACGATAGTCTGGTTCAGGCATGAACAACACAAACAAGAATCCGACAAAGACAGGAGCAGAAACAGAGAGAGATATAGAGGACTAATCAGAGGGAAAAAAGGAACAGGTGGGAAAAGGGGTGACGAGGTAGTTAGGAGGAGACAAGGCACAGCTGGGGAAAAGAGGGGGAGAAAAGGTAACCTAACAACGACCAGCAGAGGGAGACAGGGTGAAGGGAAAGGACAGAAACAAGACACAACATGACAGTACATGACATATACAGTCATCACTATAGACTAGTAGAGGGAGTTGATGTTATATATACAGTCATCACTATAGACTAGTAGAGGGAGTTGATGTTATATATACAGTCATCACTATAGACTAGTAGAGGGAGTTGATGGTATATATACAGTCATCACTATAGACTAGTAGAGGGAGTTGATGGTATATATACAGTCATCACTATAGACTAGTAGAGGGAGTTGATGGTATATATACAGTCATCACTATAGACTAGTAGAGGGAGTTGATGGTCATCACTATAGACTAGTAGAGGGAGTTGATGTTATATATACAGTCATCACTATAGACTAGTAGAGGGAGTTGATTTTATCTATACAGTCATCACTATAGACTAGTAGAGGGAGTTGATGTTATATATACAGTCATCACTATAGACTAGTAGAGGGAGTTGATGGTCATCACTATAGACTAGTAGAGGGAGTTGATGTTATATATACAGTCATCACTATAGACTAGTAGAGGGAGTTGATGGTATATATACAGTCATCACTATAGACTAGTAGAGGGAGTTGATGGTCATCACTATAGACTAGTAGAGGGAGTTGATGGTATATATACAGTCATCACTATAGACTAGTAGAGGGAGTTGATGGTATTTATACAGTCCTCACTATAGACTAGTAGAGGGAGTTGATGTTATATATACAGTCATCACTATAGACTAGTAGAGGGAGTTGATGGTATATATACAGTCATCACTATAGACTAGTAGAGGGAGTTGATGGTCCTCACTATAGACTAGTAGAGGGAGTTGATGGTCCTCACTATAGACTAGTAGAGGGAGTTGATGGTCATCACTATAGACTAGTAGAGGGAGTTGATGGTATATATACAGTCATCACTATAGACTAGTAGAGGGAGTTGATGGTATATATACAGTCATCACTATAGACTAGTAGAGGGAGTTGATGGTATATATACAGTCATCACTATAGACTAGTAGAGGGAGTTGATGGTCATCACTATAGACTAGTAGAGGGAGTTGATGGTATATATACAGTCATCACTATAGACTAGTAGAGGGAGTTGATGGTATATACAGTCATCACTATAGACTAGTAGAGGGAGTTGATGGTATATATACAGTCATCACTATAGACTAGTAGAGGGAGTTGATGGTATATATACAGTCATCACTATAGACTAGTAGAGGGAGTTGATGGTATATATACAGTCATCACTATAGACTAGTAGAGGGAGTTGATGGTCATCACTATAGACTAGTAGAGGGAGTTCATGTTATATATACAGTCATCACTATAGACTAGTAGAGGGAGTTGATGGTCATCACTATAGACTAGTAGAGGGAGTTGATGGTATATATACAGTCATCACTATAGACTAGTAGAGGGAGTTGATGGTCATCACTATAGACTAGTAGAGGGAGTTGATGGTCATCACTATAGACTAGTAGAGGGAGTTGATGGTCATCACTATAGACTAGTAGAGGGAGTTGATGGTATATATACAGTCATCACTATAGACTAGTAGAGGGAGTTGATGGTATTTATACAGTCCTCACTATAGACTAGTAGAGGGAGTTGATGGTATATATACAGTCATCACTATAGACTAGTAGAGGGAGTTGATGGTATATATACAGTCATCACTATAGACTAGTAGAGGGAGTTGATGGTCATCACTATAGACTAGTAGAGGGAGTTGATGGTATTTATACAGTCATCAATTCTGCATCCCAAATGGCATCCTATTCCCTTTGTAAGGCCCATAGTGCTCTGGTCTAAAGTAGTGCACTACAGGCCCCATAGGGCTCTGGTCTAAAGTAGTGCACTACAGGCCCCATAGGGCTCTGGTCTAAAGTACTACATCGAGAATAGGGTGCCATTTGGCTAACCTCAGCATTAAGAGATGGAAACTAACCTCAGCATTAATAAGAGATAGAAACTAACCTCAGCATTAAGAGATAGAAACTAACCTCAGCATTAAGAGATGGAAACTAACCTCAGCATTAAGAGATATAAACTAACCTCAGCATTAATAAGAGATAGAAACTAACCTCAGCATTAAGTAATAGAAACTAACCTCAGCATTAATAAGAGATAGAAACTAACCTCAGCATTAAGTAATAGAAACTAACCTCAGCATTAATAAGAGATAGAAACTAACCTCAGCATTAAGTAATAGAAACTAACCTCAGCATTAAGAGATATAAACTAACCTCAGCATTAAGAGATAGAAACTAACCTCAGCATTAAGAGATAGAAACTAACCTCAGCATTAAGAGATAGAAACTAACCTCAGCATTAATAAGAGATGGAAACTAACCTCAACATTAATAAGAGATGGAAACTAACCTCAGCATTAATAAGTGATAGAAACTAACCTCAGCATTAATAAGAGATAGAAACTAACCTCAGCATTAATAAGCGATAGAAACTAACCTCAGCATTAATAAGAGACATAAACTAACCTCAGCATTAATAAGAGATAGAAACTAACCTCAGCATTAAGAGATAGAAACTAACCTCAGCATTAATAAGTGATAGAAACTAACCTCAGCATTAATAAGAGATAGAAACTAACCTCAGCATTAATAAGCGATAGAAACTAACCTCAGCATTAATAAGAGATATAAACTAACCTCAGCATTAATAAGAGATAGAAACTAACCTCAGCATTAAGAGATAGAAACTAACCTCAGCATTAATAAGTGATAGAAACTAACCTCAGCATTAATAAGAGATAGAAACTAACCTCAGCATTAAGAGATAGAAACTAACCTCAGCATTAATAAGAGATAGAAACTAACCTCAGCATTAATAGATAGAAACTAACCTCAGCATTAATAAGAGATAGAAACTAACCTCAGCATTAATAAGCGATAGAAACTAACCTCAGCATTAATAAGCGATAGAAACTAACCTCAGCATTAATAAGTGATAGAAACTAACCTCAGCATTAATAAGAGATAGAAACTAACCTCAGCATTAAGAGATATAAACTAACCTCAGCATTAATAAGTGATAGAAACTAACCTCAGCATTAAGAGATAGAAACTAACCTCAGCATTAATAAGAGATAGAAACTAACCTCAGCATTAATAAGAGATAGAAACTAACCTCAGCATTAATAAGAGATAGAAACTAACCTCAGCATTAAGAGATAGAAACTAACCTCAGCATTAATAAGAGATAGAAACTAACCTCAGCATTAATAAGAGATAGAAACTAACCTCAGCATTAAGTGATAGAAACTAACCTCAGCATTAAGAGATAGAAACTAACCGCAGCATTAATAAGAGATAGAAACTAACCTCAGCATTAATAAGAGATGGAAACTAACCTCAGCATTAAGAGATAGAAACTAACCTCAGCATTAATAAGAGATAGAAACTAACCTCAGCATTAAGAGATAGAAACTAACCTCAGCATTAATAAGAGATAGAAACTAACCACAGCATTAAGAGATAGAAACTAACCTCAGCATTAATAAGAGATAGAAACTAACCTCAGCATTAAGAGATAGAAACTAACCTCAGCATTAAGTGATAGAAACTAACCTCAGCATTAAGAGATAGAAACTAACCGCAGCATTAATAAGAGATAGAAACTAACCTCAGCATTAAGAGATATAAACTAACCTCAGCATTAAGAGATAGAAACTAACCTCAGCATTAAGAGATAGAAACTAACCTCAGCATTAAGAGATGGAAACTAACCTCAGCATTAAGAGATATAAACTAACCTCAGCATTAATAAGAGATAGAAACTAACCTCAGCATTAAGTAATAGAAACTAACCTCAGCATTAATAAGAGATAGAAACTAACCTCAGCATTAAGTAATAGAAACTAACCTCAGCATTAATAAGAGATAGAAACTAACCTCAGCATTAAGTAATAGAAACTAACCTCAGCATTAAGAGATATAAACTAACCTCAGCATTAAGAGATAGAAACTAACCTCAGCATTAAGAGATAGAAACTAACCTCAGCATTAAGAGATATAAACTAACCTCAGCATTAATAAGAGATAGAAACTAACCTCAGCATTAATAAGAGATGGAAACTAACCTCAACATTAATAAGAGATGGAAACTAACCTCAGCATTAATAAGTGATAGAAACTAACCTCAGCATTAATAAGAGATAGAAACTAACCTCAGCATTAATAAGCGATAGAAACTAACCTCAGCATTAATAAGAGACATAAACTAACCTCAGCATTAATAAGAGATAGAAACTAACCTCAGCATTAAGAGATAGAAACTAACCTCAGCATTAATAAGTGATAGAAACTAACCTCAGCATTAATAAGAGATAGAAACTAACCTCAGCATTAATAAGCGATAGAAACTAACCTCAGCATTAATAAGAGATATAAACTAACCTCAGCATTAATAAGAGATAGAAACTAACCTCAGCATTAAGAGATAGAAACTAACCTCAGCATTAATAAGTGATAGAAACTAACCTCAGCATTAATAAGAGATAGAAACTAACCTCAGCATTAAGAGATAGAAACTAACCTCAGCATTAATAAGAGATAGAAACTAACCT